>NC_091824.1:67007634-67240134 GCF_038994185.2 Dermacentor albipictus
ATTTTTATGACAGAGTAGCATGGACCCAGCGCAAGCTTGTGTCTCCGGGTTGGCCACTGTACCGTCGTTCTGCACACGTGTGGTGCATTCGGCTAGGCTAACACGCATACAGAAACAGAAGAAAAATAAAAGATGCGAGAGAAAGCGATGAGCGGATAAAAAAAGAAAGGTATAGGTACAACCAAAGAAAGAATAGCCTCGTCGTGACAATATTTGTACTATTCCCCGGCGGCCGTCCTGAGCGTCGCTTACAAGTTTTTTGCACTTTTTTTAACTTCATCTAAACCAGTAGCTCTGGCAGACAAGATAAGGATAGATAACAAAGAAGAGGTGCCGTGCGTGGAGTAGTAGGGGTCAAGAGGTAACTTAGTGCTTGTTGTGTCTCGAGCACTCCTCATCGAGTTCACGCTCTTGCGGTGCGTAGATCAGGCATGACCTGCGCAGAAGGCGTGCTCTCGGTCGCGAGTGTGTGCGTGGCAACACGCCCGATAAGATCAGCCCGCCTTGCGTAACATGCATACAAATTGTACGGACGCGTACATGTGTTCTGAAGTAGGCTGAAGCTCCGAGGCTTTTAATGTGTAGGCATTATTTGGCGAGCACCCCGGTGCAACGGTGTATGTCCCGCAACGCCTACTAACTGGGAAATAAGTACGTAATTCGTCAAGCTAATAGTGTAACTGCAAATGATAGCTAGCATCATAATGGATAAAACAAAAAGACTGGTCACGTCGCCGTCGCCTCGACATACTCATTTGACGCAATAAAGTAAAACATCATAAGGATAACTTACTGGTAGAAGTGGCTTGGGGAAAAACGCATCATAGTAGTAGTTAGGCTCAGTTTATACGATGGCCTTGAATGGGTCAGATGTGCCGAGACGATGGCAATGACACCAAGGAAACGTAAGCTTGGTGAAACGCAGCATCCTCGTAGGCACGCTGTGCTACAACGGGAATGTCGTAGTCGCAGAAGTAACAACGAGAACGGCGACAGGAACTGGAAGATAATAAGCAGCAAGGAGAGGAAACGAGGTGCTCAGAAGAGGAACGGAAACGACGTTATGAGGGGACGCTCACTAAAAAAAAAAAAGGTACTACAGAAACTCTGAGAAGTGTCTACTAATGCACTATTATTCTTTGGTTCCAGAGAAGCGATGGGTAGACATGCATAAGTTAGCAACATTAGTAATCAGAAGCGAATTAACAGCCAAGCCGAAGAATGCTTACGCATCAGTAGACAATTATCAGAGTTTTTGCAGAATTTTTCGATGCTCGATCGAAATCTGCTTTTGCGGGGATTAAAATGCCCTAGCATCTGTGAGGTACTGCCTAGCTTCACTACAGATTGCTACGCTGGCATAATCGCAGACTGCATGCCACTATTTTACCTGCATCCTCAACCAGAGCGTCGGGTGGTGTTCCGACGTAACCTGCGTAGGACCTTTGCGAGCGCATATGGGCGCGCAAGCAAGCGGGAAAGGAACCGCGTATTCTGCACCTTTTATTAATACAGTCCGCTAAGCGCGAGTTCTGATGTCATAATGTCAACAAGCGGTGACAACACGTGTGGACGTCGAGAAAATTTGCATTCTCGGGGGCTTCCGTGTTCCAAAAATTAAATCCAACGGTCGCAATAAAAATTATTTACGGTGGTTACGAATACGAAAGGAATCACAAATATGCTGCCACTTTTGAACATCGGCTAGCACAGGCGTATAGGGAAAAATTGGACTGCATAGAGAAAGAGACATAGATAGATAGAGAGAGAAGAAAGAGCAGCAAGCAGAGGGGAAGCAGCGATGGAACAATATTTGCACTATACACAATATTTTCAAGAGCCGTGGAGTGCTCGGCGATCGTGGCGCTGCCCGCGACTAAGGCTGTCTCTTCATGTACAAGGCTAACCGAGCAAATACGCGTCTAACGCGATGCACCAGCTGAACCATGAAACGTGCAATGCATTCGCCCCGAGTGTGCTTACGAGAGCTAGCGGTCGGTCACAGCCATGTCATTTTAAACGGCGCATTCAATGTGAAGTTAAAAAAAAAATACGTGAAAAACCAGAAAAGCGTCGTCTGTCTCGCTGGAGAACAACCCCGAGAAAACAAATACGAGCTAGGTCTCCGCGGCGTCAAGTCGTGGCAGCGGAATGCGTGCAATACCTGTCTGCTTATTGCTTTTCTCATACCATGCAAATGAATAGGACCGCTTGCGAAGCTGTACAGGGGCGGCCGTAGCACGTCTAGCAAGCGTGACTTTCCTGTACGCAGCTATGGTCCGGGGGGCTTAAACATGCAGATTCCGAACGATTCACATGCAAATTTTCCACTGTTGGCGCGTGGTCTGATCAGATTGGGTGTGCTGCCGTGGCCGGCTCGATCACTTAGATAACGTCGAGATTGATTGTGCTTTCTGTGTTCGCCACAGGGATATAGAGAGATCCTCTTGTAACCACCGTATAGAGATACAAGGGATGAAGTGGAGGAGCTGCTCGAAGTTGACAAATGAAGATCTGTACGAAACACTTTGCAGGCCTGTCAAAAAGAAAAAAAGAAGCAGCTGGAAATCGTTTTTTTTTCGAAACTAGGTTCGTCGCGAAAAGAGCTGCCGCAAGAGATCGATCTGATATACCGCGTGTTTCTGCGAAAATTGTAGGTCATTCTTTAAAAAATTACGTGTGACTGATAGCACATATCTAATCTTTGAGCTGTATTGCTCATACAGGCGGGCATCATGTGCGATAGAAATCAAAAGGCATAGTCAACTGGTTACCAGAAATTCACTAATTAGATGTTTAATTACTTGCTTTATGACACATATTGAAAGCTAAAAATTTTAGCCATAGAGATCGCAGGACATATTGGAACGAATTCTCAGGATGGCACCAGCTTTGAGATAATTCCCTAACTTTGCGAAGAAATACATTGTCGGTCGGGTTACTTTGGTGCGTCAATAATAAAAAACGGTATATTGGTAAAATTAGTGGAGTGACAGTGCATTTTTACGGCAAGTTTGACGGTGCATATCTTGAAAATGGCGTCACCCCCTCGGTATGCTCTTCAAGTGTATATTGCTTGCACTCTCGCGTGCTCCAATTAGTAAATTGGAATATGTGCCATAAGGTTATTAGTTGAAAACCTGATTAGTGAATTGTTGATAATCAGTTGATTTCACATTTCGACTTCTCGTAGATGTAATTCCCGCGTCGGGATCTAGTTCGGCATCTCGAATTGTGCTATCTGCCACAGTCAATGTTTGCAAAAATTATTGAAGTCTTCGCTGAAACACCTGGTATATCGGCGCAAGCTTGAGTTTCTGGACACGCAATCATCTGCGATCGTTTTCGTAAGTACACCTCTCTGCAAATAGTTTGACACATCTCTACTGCACAAGGTGCATAAGGTGCTAGTTAGCATATGATGGAAAAGCAGAAACAAAAATCAGTGGATTGTGGCGACAGAAAGGTACGTGGCCAGTGTAGTGTTTCGGAAAGCATTTTTTTTTCGAAAAGAACAGGTTCAGTGATTCGAAAATCCCTAAATTTTCAACTAAATGGAATTAGTGTGATGTGTTGCTCTTCGTTTTGATTTGACTTGGGGCATGTTTTGTTTTTTGTGGATAATTATGATCGGCCTTCTAAAAGAATCGGCTGAAGTTATTAGAAGCTTGACCGCAACATCAGGTTTACCCATGGCAGTTGAGACATAACGGGAACATCAGATGCGCTTATGGAATGAAGCACTTTCGCTGCAAAAGGCGCTGTTTATTGAAAACAGCCCTAACAATGGCTCACCGCGGGCCAAGCAACAGCTAAATATAGCGTCAATACACGAATAATGCAATATGAGGCAAGTGAAAGTACCTTACTTAAGGCATGGTTTGATGACACAGACACCGTCTGTGTTAGGAGCGTGCAGTTCTGCACGGTCTGATAGAGAGAACAGTTGCATTGCTTTCAATGCAGAGTACTTTTCATTTCATTTCATTTCATTTATTATACCCCTCAGGGCCAAGGGCATTACAGAGGGGGAGTGGTAAATACAAAAAGGTGGAGTGGTAAATACAAAAAAAAAGGACAAAGACAGTTGGTTACATGAGCGTTTAAATGGCACCTGTATATACAATGTTAGCTAAGGCTTCACGGAACTGTTCATAATTAATAAGGCCTACAACTTCAACGGGAAGATGGTTCCAGTCACGCGAGGTTCGCGGCAGGAATGATTGTGAAAAACTTTTAGTGTTGCATGACAAAATACCCACTTTGTACTGATGATCAATGCGACGGGATACATAAATTGGATGGGGGATGAGGTGATCTCGTAGAGTATGGTGATGGTACAACTTGTGGAAGAGGGCAATACGAGACACTTTTCTGCGCGATGCCAGCGATGGGAGGCAAAGATTAGATTTCATGTTAGTTATACTCGCTGTGCGGTTGTAGTTAGCAAGAATAAAACGTACAGAGTTATTTTGAACCATCTCGAGGTCAGTGATTAGGTTTTCATGAGCAGGGTCCCATACCGGAGTCGCGTATTCGAGTTTGGGTCGTATTAATGTTTTATATAACAAAAGTTTCAAATTAGTAGGTACGTTGAAAAAGTTGCGACGTAGGTAGCCAAGCATGCGATTAGCGTTTTTGATTATGTTTTCAGTATGAAGAGACCAGTTTAGGTTAGAAGTGATGTAAACACCAAGATATTTATATGAAGAAACTGATTCCAACGACATGTTGTTAATGTAGTATGATGGTATTGTAGATGTCTTCCGAGAAACACGCATGACTTTGCATTTGTTAATATTTAGCTCCATTAACCATTCATTGCACCAGTTTCCTATCGTAGTAAGGTCTGACTGAAGTAATTCAATATCGTTAGCATTGGTAATTTCTCTGAAGATGACGCAATCATCAGCGAATAGATGGATATGGGAGTTGATAAGCGAGGGAAGATCATTAATGTAAATTAGGAACAGTAGGGGTCCAAGGACGGAACCCTGTGGAACACCTGAACGGACCTCTGTAAAATCGGAGTTAATGTCGTTAGCACAAACAAATTGCGAGCGGTTGAGCAGAAAACATTCAATCCATTTCAAAAGGTTACCGTCTATGTTAAGTTCTTTTAGTTTATGAAGTAATAGTTTGTGACACACCTTGTCGAATGCTTTGAAAAATCCAAGAATATACAATCAGCTAGTGATGATTTGTCAAGAATATGGTGTAGTGCATGTGTATATGATATTAATTGGGTTTCACAGGAGTAAGATTTCCGAAAACCGTGCTGTGCTGACGTAAAAAATGAGTTCAATTCAAGGAAATTAACCAGGTTAGTAAAAATAATATGTTCGAGCATTTTACAGCATGTACTGGTGAGAGAAATGGGACGATAATTATTAGGGGATGCTTTGCTGCCGGATTTATACACTGGAATAACTTTGCCTATTTTCCACTCATTAGGTAGCGTACAATGGTCAAGGGATTGCTGGAAAAGTTTGGATAGTATGATGGAAGAATAATATGAAGTGTTTTTTAAGAATTTCGAGTTAATACAGTCGTATCCGGGAGCAGAATGAATGCTTAGTCCATCAATAAGCTTAACGACACCGGATGGAGCAACAATTATGGAGGGCATGGTAACATAGTTACGGTGCTGTGTACTTGGCATATGTGTGCTGGATGTGGCTGTAAAATTTTCTGAAAATGTATGGTTTAGTATGGTGGCAGAAAGGTCGGCGGGAATTGGAACACCGGAAGAGTCTGTTAAGGCAAGGCTGTTGTCAGTCGATGGAATAATTGCACGCCAAAATTTTTTAACATTAGTAGTAAGCATTGAAGGGAGAACCTGCGATTCGAAGTGCTTTTTGGCGTTTTTGAGCGCTTGCACATATGTGTTTGACGCCGCAGTATACGATGCCCAGCGATCAATTGTGGGTGAAAGCTTTGCAATGCGGTAGAGACGCTTCTTTTTATTTGATAAACGCTTAATGTAATTATTGTACCAGGGAGAGTTTGTGTGAGATGTAATGGTGCGTTGAGGAATGTACTGTTCAGTTAGATGGTTGACCATAGATGTGAACATGTTCCAATTAGTTTGTACACTACGGTGTTCAAAGCCATTAAGGAAAACGCCAATAAACGAAGATAGTGCATTATTTATGGCCTGATAATTTGCTCTGTAGTAGTCTCGTATTATTTTTGTCTTCTTTTTAGTTTTCGGACGGTCTAGTTTAATATCGAACTGTAGAAGTAAGTGGTCGCTAATTCCTGGTAGGTACGTTACAGGCGATACTATATCGGGTTGATTAGTAAAGACTAAATCTAGTGTATTCGCCGTGGAAGCTGTTATTCTAGTTGCCTGAACGCAGATCTGAACGAGTGAGAATACTGAACACACATCTAAAAAGTCACGAGCTTGAGGTGTGTGTGGGGATATCAAAGGGGGGTCGGTATTCCATGTGATGTTTGGTAGATTAAAATCGCCAAGTAGGAACAGCGGTGATGAAGGAAACCGTGTTGCAACGGTGTTAACAGCGTCATAAAGTTCGTTACTAAAGCTTGGTGACGACGAAGGTGGACGGTAGCATACCCCTATTACAACTGTTTGATGATTAAGTGTTATTGCTGACCATACTAATTCTAGTTCCGTCTGCACGTGTATACATGATGATGGTATATCATTGGAAATTGCGAGAAGCACACCGCCGCCTCTCTGCGTGCTACGATCACAGCGATAGAATGAGAAGCGGTGAGCATTGACGAATATATCAGCGTCGCAGACATGCGCAGTGAGCCATGTTTCGGTTAGCGCGATTATTTTAGCAGAACATGTATCGATTGCTGATGTGAGTGAGTTGTACTTGTTAAGGACGCTTCTGATATTAGTAAAAAGAAGTGATACTGAAGCCGAAGATGTCTGGCCACTACCCCTCACTCGTCCCTAGGAAGTATTAGCAGAGATAGTAGCAGAGGGCGAGCTGGCGTGTGCGCTTTTCGTATCAGTGGAAATGACAGTGGCAGTGATAGGGTCGTACATGTAAGATTTCTTGTTTATAATTAATTTGTTGTGGCGCAACTTATGGGTTGGCGATCCAGGTTGGATTTTCGCAAAGTCGAGCAACTTTTTTCGTGCTAGACGTGTTGCGACCGAGTAATCTTCACTAATGGTGACCTTACTTTCCTTCAGGCTGTTGCGTTTGGCGAGTATTAGGTCTTTAGTTTTGAAGTGCAAAAATTTTGCAATGATAGGGCGACACTTGTTAGGTGCGAATCTTCCTAAACGGTGTGCGCGTTCAATTTCGTGAGGGGAAAGGGGGTCAGTTAGGCACGCACTAAGGATAGAAGTCAGTTTTTCCTCAGTCGCCTGCCAGGATTCATCGGAATCTGGGATGCCATAGAAAATCAAATTGTTACGCCGTGACCGGTCGTCAAGATCATCCTGCCGTGATTGCAAAGTGGTGGCCAGTGCAGAAAGTTCGTCTGTTTGAGTGTGAATGGCGGCAATATCCTGGCTGAGTTCATCTAATCTTTTATAATTTTCCTCTAGCTCATCTAAACGGTTTTGAATCGCTGTGATTTTGGTTTCAATTGATTTCTGTCCGGTTTTAATAGCTTTAACGTCAGCTGCCAATTCCGTTTGTGTTTTAGAACTATGCAGCGAACGGGTGTGTACGTCCTTTAGCAAGTGAAAAATAACTTTCATCTGTTCAGTGGGGTCCGTAGGTAAAGATTCAATGTCTAAAAAGGCTTCCGAGCGGGTGGTTTTGGGCCCAGGGTTGCTCTCAACATCACCCGCACGCAACAATAAAAGGGTCATAGAGAAACATTCACAACAAATTTCGCTCAACACTTGTGGACACGGGAACAGTAATAAGCAGACGTTATTGCTCTTTTTAGCATACAAGGGAAGGTTTGTACGCACCTGCATAGCAAACGGAAAGCAGTTCAGCGCTCTGTCAAGGCTACTGTCCCCGTGTCCACTGAAGCAGCTGTTGCAGGGTCGGGTTCTTAAGTACTGGGCCGAGGATGGTGTTGCTGTCGATCCGAAGGTTGCTTTAAGGTCGAGTTGTACCGGGTAGAATGAGTCGACGAAGGGTGCGAAAGCAAGATGCGATGTAGGCACCTCGTCAATTGCGCAGGCGTAGCGATGATCCATGGTTACGGGTGACGGAAGCTGGCATATCAGGTCACATGACGGGGCCGATAGCCAGGGCATGAGGAACGCAAGCAGGGCCTGCATAGCAAACGGAAAGCAGTTCAGCGCTCTGTCAAGGCTACTGTCCCCGTGTCCACTTGCGACAGTATTATAAAAGTCGCAGTAGAACTCCATTCGGTGGAGGCGGGGGGGGGGGGGGGGGGTTGTACGTATCTTTGTGAAGTCTATTTTACGCTGATATAAATAAATAGACGGTTTCGAAGAAAGTCATCCACAGAACGAGAAAGCGCTGGTTTGCTCTACGGCATTATATATTTCCCAGCAGAAATGGCCTATACCTTATAATTTCGGTGAATAGCGATAGAGTTGGCGATGCTTATTCGGAGTACGTAAGCTGAATTGCCCACTTACGCCCATCTTCAAACCCCACTGGGAATGAGTTTCTGAAGCGGGTACATAACTCTCTCCCCGCAATCCAGTCGTCCTTACTGAACTCAGAGCATCGCCTTACAAACTTACAGAATGGAGGAGAAGTAAGTGGCACGGCACGGCAAGACTCCATTTGAAGACTTATTTTTTATTCTTATTTTGTCCTCTTCTCAAAGTACCAAGCACTCTCTAGGGCGGTACAGTCTCCCGCGACTCAAAGTGACAGCTCCTGTCTCGCATGCTTAAAATGACCGACTGCTGCGCCGCGTTCCTCGTGGATTTGAGCGCTTGCCGTTGATGTGCACGGCACACGCCAGTATAATGCTTGCCGGTAAAGTGAACCACGCGTCCAGCCGGCGCCTATTGGCCTCGAGCTCCACCACTGGAAAAGCTGGCGCCACCGTCGGCGTGACGTGCTAGGAGGGATCACGTGGACATAGCGGCCGCGTCGGCTGCTTCGGGCGCGCCGAAGCGAGCTGGAAACGAGAGTTTAAATTCCCTCGTACGCTGCGGTCCTCATTTAGTGGCGAGATTTTCCCGCTTCGAGTGTCTCCTTTACAACGCTTGAAAGCACTACAATAGGTAGCGGCTGCCTTTGAAGGCGCACAACATGGTAGGCTACTGCTCGGTGGCGCAATGCCGGACGCGCACGCAACGGAGCACAGTGTCAGCCTTATTCACACGAAGCCGCAGGACAAGAAGCTGTGTGAAGCTTGGTTCGCGAAACATAAAACCGGCAAACAGTCATCGGCTACAACTCGGGTATGCAGCAAGCACAGACGCGAGGAAGATTTCTGCTACGGCGCCCGGTCTGCGATGTTCTGAAAATGCGCACTGAGACGCTCGCCTGAGTCCGCTGCCCGACTAATGTCATGACGGTTTGGTCTATGAACTTGTCGATGCTTTAGAAACTGGCAAGTTCAGTGGAGTGGAAAGGCAGCGGTAAGAAGCATGCACATTTTAAAAAAGCATGGCATATGGTCATGTTTGTGTTATGAATTAATGCACTGGATTACAAAAAAGGAGCAGCGGAGAGTTGCACGCTGAGAACACCGATAAACATACAGTGCGGCGCAACTCGAGAAATAGTATTGAAAGGTCGAAGAATTTAGAAGAAAAAAAGATTGAATCGTCGCGACGACACATCACAGTCCCCGTAGGCGTCGAAGTCTCTACAATGAAATTATTTTTGAACAGGTCTGATAGCGCCCACGCAACAATGGTTGCTTGTATACTGTCAAATGCTCATATTCTGCGGCCTAAAGCTCATGGCACGGTGCGAAAACGTGCGCGCGGAGAAAGCGAAACAGTGCGCGGACAAGCATGCAGACGCGCAGTCGGTCACTGTGAACCCGTGCGATCGCTGCATATAGGCTTCATTCAGCTATGCCCCATTTGGTTATACAGACAGCCTACTGTAAGAGCATATTTCACATAGTTTATTTTCAGCGTTTGCCTACCTTTCACGCAAGAAGCCGGTTCGGGAGACTCCACGGCGACCGCGTGTAGTGGTGCTCGCTGTACGTATTCGGTAAAGAGATAGCGTCTGTAAAGGATTCTGTGCTTTCAGTTTGCCCAAGATTATTATTTAGACAGTAAGAAACGTCTCTCGTTTCGAAAGTACTTACAGAAATGTCCGGGAGAGCTCGCGCGTTGTGTTTTCAGTGAGCGCTGACAGCAAAACCTATGAGGAGCGCGCCACGTGATCCCTCATACTACGCCAGCGAGGCGCTCCCGAGAGATGGCGACTCCGTAACTCCTCGCCGCCAATATGCACAGCGCTGAGTTACGCGGGCCACAACCTCCTGGGGCGTAGGCGTTCTTGCGCATCTCTTCGTCATTCTTTCCTCGCACATCCGCCTGTGACGACTCCCGCGATCGTGTTGGCTATAGGTTACCAAAACGACTCTCCGGTATTCTCCGCTGTCGGCGATGGCCTGGGTTAGTTTTGTACGTAGAATTTAAGGAAGGGCTTGTGAGAAAGTGTTTCTGGGAACGCCAATATACTTTCACCAGACCTTTGGGGAGAGGCGTCTTGAAACTGACGCCAGAGTCTCCTGATTTATAATTATTGAGCACAGACCAGTATCAAATTATTGCAGTATGCTTGTAAATGCTGCTAGTTTCGAAGTTAATTACTCCAATTTGCCAATTAAGGAGCGTTTAAGTGACTATCACAACGATGTTACACGTCCTTTAAAGCTAGTTCTATATAGAGCTATATAGAGTTCTATAGAGTTTCCGCCTGCTGAAATTATTGTTTTGTCTTAAATTCTCCATATTTAATTGTTGAGACGCTGTAGCCGTTTAAACACACCAGTGTATAGTTTCGTATACAAATTAGACATGAACGGGATGTTATCAAAGACAATATTTATTCCGAGTAAATAACAATTCAGAGAGCGTGATTTCGTGCTATGATATCCAGCCGTTAAAAAATCTGTTATGGAATAAACAAAGCGCACCATATTTAGGCCGCCATATCGTTCGAAACAGCGACAGCGGAATCTAAATAACACGCTCTAGTAAGCTCTAACTTTTTAAGGCTGTCCTCGATAGTGTATGCCGGGCATAAAAACCCTCCACAGTTCCACAGTCTGCTCGGTATTGGTCGGTTTGCTTTGGTGAGGCCCAAATGTACATGTATAGCTTCCATCATGCTAAAAGCGAGCACGTCTTAATTACGTTTTTTTTCACTGATGGAACTGGAGGTTTCTGCTCGAGGTGCCTCGAAATTGCAAAACTAAGATGTCTTCAATTCAAGGCTTTCGATATTCGTTCCTTAAACACAGCCTTCGCTTCTTAGAATTAGACCGCTAGAGATGTGTCATGTTTGTTCAGGTTAAGGGAGAGCGCGGCTTTACATCGAGAATAGTATGTACAAGCTAGTCTAATCTTAGAAGCAATACTCCATTGGCATTTTATTCTGTACATCTTCACGTAGTAGGGGATGGCCGTGTATATGACTGATACACTAATTTCATATCTTTCTTCGTCGGGTAATGTTTGTGGAGGTACCATACTTCTATATAAGCATTAAATGTAGTGCTTGAATGAGGCAAGAGTTAAGCTGAACAGACCATTCTCCGGTGCTAGCGCACTTCCAAATGATGTAGTCTTTGTTGACATATTTGACGTACGTTTGCTAACTCTTGTCAAGACATTACGAAGCGACATTATTGAGTCATCATAAGATTTGTCGGCACTATAGGCTTGAATACTTCAAAGTTGTAAATGTAAACTAATTCTTTTGGGTTTTTGCCATGGTATCTACGACATGCAAGTAAAAGCCCATGCGCTGCGCTTTACCAATGCACAGCGCGATGAAAGTCATTTTGTTTCTTCCTTAACTGAACGTATATTTTAATACTTCGAAAGAATACTTAAAATAGTATCACTTCGCGCAAGCCACGAGGACAGAACGTCGATTTCGAAGCTGAGCTGGGGCGACTTGTGTCGTTGGAAGTACAATAGCTAAATTACTGGAGAACTTTAAGTGCGCTGCTAATATACACGCTGCCCCTTGTTGAGCGCGCTCTATCAATACGAAAGTCCCTGTCTCTTGTCCCATTATTTCTCTCCCCTGTCCCTACCCAGGTGTGCAGTGTAGGGTAGGCAATGGACGAAATCTAGTCTTTTGCCTCTCCTTAGGCAAGCAACTAGAAAGGATCTGGCCTTCTCCATATTACCTCTCTCCTCTTCGAAAACTTTCTAGGTTCTCAGGCAGAGTACACGCCCTTGCTCAGCTCATTGGACCTTGGGCCACGATTTCATGGAATCGCCATTTTCATGGGCATCTACAAGACTAATACGACGAAACGCTATCATGCCAAGTACGGCATATGTAAAGAGACCGCCATAAGTAAACCGCCGTCACAACTCGAGTCCAAAAATAAGCGTGCTAGCATGTGCTACTCAGTAGTGCAGCGCGTGGTTGAACTGAACGGTCGAGCTCAAAAATCATATAGGATGGCAGCACGGCTCAACTCTGCAGCGCTCATGCTCAGCGACGGCGAGTTTCTTCGCCCCGCCGCAGAATTCGCCCTGTTCCACCCCTGCGCTAGGCGGATCTGCTTTCTTTAATTAAAGTCTCGGCTGGCATACCGTTCACTTGGGCATGAAGCTCGGCGGCGATCCTCGACCCCCATGATGAAAATGACTGAAGGGTTACACTGGCTTAGGAGGAGGCGTCACGGTAGATTTCACTTGCCCTCATCCGTCGTGCGCTGCGCGTTTTAGTTATTTGTTAAACTACATTTCTGCAGGGTTACCTTTTTGCTAAGTTGGGGCAGTCACGCAAAGCACGAGCCTCACGCACAGGTGCTCTAGCCGTGTCTTTCACTCGCGAAGGTGATCCTCTCCGAGCGACACGTCCTCTGTTTTGTTCTGTTTGAACTATCTCAAAGCGAGCTTCCGGTAATTTTGCTGGGCGTTTGGCATTCCTTGAGAAACAGTCTTCCAAGTGCCTTCCTGGGATCGATGTCACCGCCGACGACAAAAATCGATTTTACTGTCGGCGTAGGTGTGCTTAGAAACGCGGACCCCGGACGGCCACTGAGTTCTCGCGCTACACTTAAACCATGCTCCAACATAAACTGTTCCAGCAATTTCCTCTTCAACTACAATTAAAGCAAAAAAGCAATCTTTGTTAACATCGCAGCCTCGTGTGCTATATGGCGGATGCTCATTTTGACTCGCTCTCTGATCGCACGTGGAACTTTGAGTGCACTGGTACTAAATATGTTTCGCCAGTTTCGCCATGCGAGAGAAGACCGCAACGTTGCTTCTACAGGTTGTTTAAGGCAACATTTTCAATTTAAAAAAAATTGCCTGTCACAGATTGCGCAATTTTAGTCCATGAGCTGGTCTACTCGAAGTGTGTGGACTGAACCGTTTAGCGGATATCTGCCGTCAAACTCGCATTGGAAAATGCGCCCCACTTACTTTCCTAACAAAACGGCGTTTTATACGTTGGATCACTAACGTAAGTGGAATGCCGTTACATTTCTCCGCGAAATTTCTGGAACTAGTATCTCTAAACTGCTGTCATCCTGGGTATTCGTTCCGAGTGAATCCACCTTGCGAACTTCCCGGTTAAAATTTTTAAATTGCGAAATGTGCCGTGGGTAATTCACTACTTAACAACTTAAGTAGTGAATTTGTGTTGATTAGTTGATTATGCATTTAGATTTTCTGTGCATGTCCACCTCTTCGAGTAGACCAGCTCATGGACCAGAATTGTGTTATCTGCCACACGCAATTTTCAAAACCTTTAAAAGTGTTCCCTGAAACACCCGCCATAAGCAGTTGAATGCGGTCTCCCTTTTATTTTGACGCACCATCTGTCGGGCACAGATATGCCAAGCGAGGCAAGCGCTTTCACAAAAAAGCTAGATGCGTTCACTTACTTCAATCAATGAGGCCGCTGCTCCGATGCTTACGCCAGCAGAAACACTAGTCGTCTCCCGGAAGGCTGGAAGCAACAAATTATTGACGCGTGTTGCTTGGAAAAGATAGACAAGAGGCAAGCACATAAACTATAAAAGTGTCTGGTTGGCTAGCCTACACTGGGGGAGGGGACTAGAAAGGCGAGATAGATAGATAGATAGATAGATAGATAGATAGATAGATAGATAGATAGATAGATAGATAGATAGATAGATAGATAGATAGATAGATAGATAGATAGATAGATGGATTGATAGACTGATAGATAGATAGATAGATAGATAGATAGATAGATAGATAGATAGATAGATAGATAGATAGATAGATAGATAGATAGATAGATAGATAGATAGATAGATAGATAGATAGATAGATAGATAGATAGATAGATAGATAGATAGATAGATAGATAGATAGATAGATAGATAGATAGATAGATAGATAGATAGATAGATAGATAGATAGATAGATAGATAGATAGATAGATAGATAGATAGATAGAGGGATGGATGGATGGACGGACGGACGGACGGACGGATGGATGGATGGATGGATGGGCTAAAAACACGCGACTGGCGCCGCAGCTCGATATGTTATATGCTGCAAGCATAAGCTGACACATGAACATGTAGAAACCGACTGCACTACGCTACTTCCATCCGAGGTTCAGCAGCAATTATAACAGTCCATTATTTCATGCGTGCAGTCGGCCACAAAAATTTACCGGACATGCTTTTCACGGCGTGCATGAATTTCTTGTTCCGTTAAGACATGGTGGTTTTAAATCAAATGAAACGTTGCCTAGGCCCAGAAACCTTATTATAAATTAAGGCTTTGAATTGAACAACTAAAGGCGTGGTCTAGGTTCCGCAGGAGTTAAACTGTTTTTTTAATCTTTTTGCAAGCGCCACGCCTTCTGTTAGTTCGTAAGGCGAACTGTCGAATTACATCGTACTAAGGATCCCGCCGTAGAACTATTGCATGTGTCCCTTTTGTAACAGGAGGAGTAACGGGCATTTCTAGGAGTTTTTTTTAAAATCGCATATCAATTTATGCTGACAGGACACCCGATTTCCTGTATTGTTTAGCGCACTGATGCAATAAAGATGACGATGAGAGCCGAGTGCAGAGAGTCATGCCGGCGGAGAAACATCTGAGCGAACAAAGCAAAAGCTTTCGCACTCCCTGCAATCACTGGCTGGGCTATGAAAACCAACTGATATGTAGAGCAGATGCAACAGCAATGCTCTAAGATTGAATTATCACGTTTATCTTTTTTCCCCTAGAGAGAGAGTCGACAGAAGGGGAGAGCAAAGAGCGGACACTTGCAGGCAGCTAGCAGAAGCCTGATGTAAGGCATTCGCCTTTTATTATTCTTTTTTTCTTCTGTCATCCTTCGTTCGATCACTCCATGAGCAGAGGTGAAGACGTAAACGTTGGGAGCCGACGCACTGAGCGGAAAAATGCACCAACATGCGTAACGGGCGCCGATCCTCAAGTCGTGAGTGCCTCGCTTTTATAGCCTCTTGCGGGTGTCCATAAAAACGAATATAAAAAAAGAGGATTGCGACGTTAACGGCGCGACGAACTCCGTTATTAAGCATTTTGTATTTCCCTTATACGCCATGGCCATGTTCTCTAGGAAATTCCGGTGTTTACTGGCTTCATAGTGTCAAACCGTAGAGTTGGTGGACTTCACTAGGCACAGCGAATTTGTAGAAAAGTCTAATGATAATATGGTGGTAACATTATTCGGTTTCACCTTAACTACTTCGTTCCACGGAATGACGTCGCATGAGGTTTCAAAGTTTAGCGCTGCCGTACTGATCTGTCAGTATCGATATTAAGGCTAGACTGTAGCAGAAAAGTATTCTAGTTTATTGTATTATGGTAATGTGCTGTATTGTACGTGCTACATTCTGACTAAACAAAAGCTCTTTCGTGAGGCAAATCTGATTTACGCAGCGGTATAATAACAAAGCTCGTACACTCAGTACAGTAACAATCAAAGATGCTACATATAAAACCATACGTGTTAAGTGAGGTTAATTGTAACATTTATAGTTATTCAAAATATCACACGCTTTTAGTACCAGCATTACCGTATACGGAAAAGCACTTGGCCACATACAGTAAGCCTTTATGTTCAGCAAAACGCAGTAGATCCCGCACTTGTCCTACGCAGCTTTTCAATTAAACTGCCGCATTGCGTGTAACAAAAGGCAACGTGCCAGTACTCATGCTCTCTGCTGAATTACTGATTTCAAGTGACTAAAGGATTACAAGCGTAATCTCAAAACGAAGCAGGAATTCCGAGGCAAAGTTTCTCTGTAATGACAAGCCTTCTGGGTGGTGACGAGCTCATAGGGCGAGAGAAATAGGAAGTTACTTAAATGATGGTTGCAGGTATATTTGGGGAATTGGGTAAAGGGAAAGGTGCAAAATGTGGCAAACTATGGAAGGTTCGCACACGAGGCTCCATAGTGAATGGCATGAGTTTGTAGCGGAAGCGTACCGGAAACATTAGCAGCGACAGAAAGCGCAGAAAAAACAGGACGCTACAGTCACAACTGTTTATTGAGGCAAAGCGCTAACAGCATGCATCTTTCTTGCGCTTTGCAGATCGTGCTGCTTGTGAGCCATGTTTTTCTGAGGTGAGGATGCTGGACAGGAGTATAGATAAAACAGCGTGGCAACTGCTATATGCCTGTCATATCAATTTCTGTGGTCTAGCTTGTGTTAGTCAAATGTTTGTTTCCTTATATAATTCGGAAATGAAATTGCTAAGTTTCCCGCATGGGAAATGACTTGTTCTTTGCACTTAGCCTCTCCCTGGTGCCGAGTGTGCGCGCGCAATATATATGTAGCAGGCGTTGTGCATAATAAACAACAGCTGTTTTTCTGACTGCTCTGTCTGTCGCTGTTAATCTTTCTTTTCTGTCAGTTTTGCGCTACAATATTGCCATTCAGCAAGCACCAGTTCACCCAAGAAAATGTCATTGTGTTTTATAGCAAGTTGGATGTCTCTTTGATGTTAGCCCTTGGTCAGATTCAGTCCTCAAACGGTGTTAGAACCTTGGTCTCGTACATATCCAGGAATAACAAGACTCTACCACATTCCCACACTTTGTATAGCAAAGTTGCCATATGCACTCTGTGGCATTGCAAAAGGATCTCCAAAAGAGCAGAACCTCATGAAATTTCCGTACTAGAACAAGACCCACACATTTGTGTCATAACTGAGACGTGGCTGCGGACTAAAATAGGTGGCGACGATGTTTTTCCACATTGTTATCAAGTTTTCCGTGACGATTGGTCTTCTAGAAAAGGTGGCGTGGCAGTCCTTATTAAAGAGCACATAGATGCTGTTCTCATGCAAAACATTCCCGGCATCGAATGTTTATGCATAATGCTCTCGTGCTGGGGCCATAACTTTTTCTTTTGTGCCATTCGCAAATCTCTTGATGCCGATTCTGAGTATATAGCCAAGCTGGAAAGGCACATCTGTCAATTCCAGAAAAACATACTCCTGCTAATAGGGCACCTTAACTTGTCAGGCGTTAATTGGCAGCGCTTTGAATCACTTCTCTACGACAGCTATCATTTAAACAGTATAATTAACATATTTTTAACGCATTACCTAATCCAAATAGGTAAAGGGAATTCCAAAGCTATTCTGGATTTGGTATTTTTACCGACACTATTACTTGGATATACTACCCAGGTTGTGGAAGGGATTTCCAACCACTTGCTTGTCAGTGTTTGCTAATCCGTTGCTATATTTATCGATTTCAAAAACCTTGTG
This sequence comes from Dermacentor albipictus, assembly GCF_038994185.2. Classification (NCBI taxonomy): domain Eukaryota; kingdom Metazoa; phylum Arthropoda; class Arachnida; order Ixodida; family Ixodidae; genus Dermacentor; species Dermacentor albipictus. The sequence goes on from NC_091824.1 coordinate 67,025,466, forward strand.
AATGACTACTCACGTGCAGACGATGAATCCATTATAGAACATGCGGAAACATGCCTTGCTGATTTTACTAACAATGACGTGCCCACTTTGGCGTCGTTTGAAATGTATGTGTCATTACTGTATAAATAAGTTTGTGGCAAGCAAACGTAAACTACAGTTCGTAGATAGACGGCTTGAATAACGCGTGAAATAATCCAGCTGAAGCGAAAGATAAAAGGGTTAAAGAAACAGCGCATGCATATCGGTCATCTAAAGGAACTAATAGAAAACGTTGTACGTGCGGTACACTCTTCGAAAGAACATTGCTTTAATACAGTGCTACCGAATTTCATTCTAGTGGAGATAAAAATGTTTGGAATTATTTAATAGAAAAATTAAAACCAGTATCACAAATTTCTATTAATGGTTCCATAGTTACCCATCATAGTGACATTGCGTGTCATTTCAATGAATACCTTAACGGCGTGTTTATAACTCTCGTATTTGTCCATTGAGTGACACGGTAGTCCATAGTTTTGGTGTGGATTTTATTTCACACCCTGCGAAGTTTCTGTGCTCCTAAATTTATAAACTAGATCATCACGTAGTCCTGACAACCTTCCTAACGTGTTTATGAAGCGATATGTTATTATTTTGTTATAGTTTCTTGCTATTACTTATCATATTGGGCAGGCCAACAGCAGTATCGGCAACATGTTCAGCGATCACTTCTGCTTTGCTCTACAGGTTTTGGCGGCCCTTCTGAGCGGACCGGCTTCCACTGCATAGCTGCCACTCAGCGGCAACGTGCGTGGACCAGACCTACGAGCCTATGCATCACGGGAATCATCGGTGGCCCCGCGACTGCGCATCAACGACAATCGACGTGGATGTTTTCCATTAACTGACTGCAGAAACTCTGGCACGTGCCAGGTGCCCGGTGATTAAGGTGCCCTACGTTCCACAAGTAAGAGCGTATTGCTCTTTCTCAAAAACTGTGACGTCACATCACGTGGCTTGCCGAGCTCCTTTAAAAGACCGAGCAACATCGCCTTTCGTCAGTGGGCAGGCCAGCAGCAGTATTGGCAACATGTTCAGTAATCACTTCTGCTTGCTCTACAGATTTTGGTGGCCCTTCTGAGCGGACCGCTTTCACTGCATGGCTGCCACTCAGCGGCAACGTGCGTGGACCAGACCTACGAGCCTATGCATCACGAGAATCATTGGTGGCTCTGCGACTGCGCATCAACGACAATCAACGTGGATGCGTTCAATGAACTGACTGCAGAAACTCTGGCACGTGCAAGGCGCCCGGTGTTTCCACAAGTAAGAGCGTATTGCTTTTTCTCGACAACTGTGACGTCACATCACGTGGCTTGCCGAGCTCCTTTAAAATACCGAGCAACATCGCCTTTCGTCAGTTGGCAGGCCAGCAGCAGTACCGGCAACACGTTCAGCAATCACTTCTGCTTTGCTCTACAGGTTAGTAAAAACATTCCTATGTACTGTTACCGTAGCGATGACCGGTTTTTGTTGCTGCTGCCCTGCCCACAGTGTATCAAATGTATTTTGACAAATATTGCGTTACTGCCTACTAACTTACTTCTTTCGGGCGACATTGAGACAAACCCAGGGCCTTCTGAAAAGGAGCTGCTATCAGAACTACTACATGGCCAAAAGAAGGTCCAAGGAACTATTGAAGGAATTGTTACACAGCATGAAATCAAGAGCAAATCTCGACACTAAGGAATAGAATAGATGACCTCGAGCAACAGTTATCCAGTTTGGGCTCACTGCCGAAACAAGCAACTGAAATAAAGAAAACACAGTCACACAGTTTGACAGTAAATTATCATTTCTCACAAATAAGGTGGATGAATTAGAAACCCGAAGCCATCGGAATAACCCTATTGTATATGGATTTGAAGAGTCGCGAAACGAGACGTTTGAAGAACTTAAGAAGATGATGAAGGACGACCTAATAACAAAGAAGATAGGTATAACGCTTACAGGTATTGAAAGACTTCATAGACTTGGTCGCAAATATAATGGGAAATCTAGGCCATATATTATAAAAATTCTTGACTATCGGGAAAAGACGTCCATTTTACTTGCATCCCACAAGCTAAAGGATCGTCGTTGTCTTAGAACGATGACAAAGAAAAGGTGCTGTAAAGGTAGGCGTGGCCGACGCGGGTTGCATAACGGTAAACATTTGAGCTGTATTATCTACCTGAAAGTCTAGTTACCTTGAAAGCTATGCTTATTGGCAACTAATTTACTCAACATGCATATGCAAGTCATGAGACATATCAGGTTTTGCGTAGAATGAGGCAATTTTGCTTCAATTTGAGACCACAATTTATGCTCGCACACATGAAAATTTCATGGAAGGTTAGCCATAAAACGCTTTATTGTTAAGCAATTTTAACGACATATATCATGAAGAGAAACTTGGTTCTCGAGGTGAACAGTGGTGGCAGCGAATGCTGCACAGTGAAGTGCTGGCGGACCAACTCAGGGCTGTCCAGAGGGCCCGTGTGATAGCAGAGGGGCTCGGCCTCTCTGTACCGACGTGGGAGTGGCCCACATCAGTCCCAGACTGATCCCTCAGGACCTAAATAAAGTTCTTCATACCATACCATGAAGAGAAACTTATTTTGTCCACATACATGGAGGAGTGCGCATCCAACCCGGCCTGTCAAGAAAACAAAAAGATGTTCACGTTCCCCATTAACGATTTGTCAATAGGAACAAACTTGAAAAGTAATTGCGTCCCTTAGCACTGTTAAAGTTTTTGATGGCTAATATAGGGATGGCTAGCGGCAGAAGTTTGGTAGTGTGCGTGCGTCTGTTGGGACTGATTCTGGGGGTATTTAGTATCGTGTGTACTCGAAGAAGAAAAAACAACAGACATCGCTACGATGCCACATTTGAATTCTTCCGATGTCGATTCGCTTCCTCTTCTTGGTTCCACGAGGTGAAGCTAGGTGGGAGAATACTAAATTAGAACTAATGGAAGAAACGTGTGCGATCTCTCATCGTTTTTTTTTTACCTTGTATGAGAAGTACGTGCGTGCGCGGACTGTACGTCTACGCGTGGTGCGGCAAGGGCAGAGAAGGGCGTGGATAGTTTCTCCGGGAGCACTACGCCGTCTTACGGTAAGCAGCGAGGGTAAGAGAAGCGGACGTGCGGCAGAGATTTCGGGCGTGAAGGTGACGACCAGTGGACTGCGTCACGCTCCGTAATGGGGCGGGTCGCTTCAAAAGAACGCGCGCCTCCGAACGCTCACGATCTCGTCGGCTGCTGCCCTCATCGCGACCGCGAAGGTGCTGAAATTGCTACGCGCTTGCTAGCGTTGTGACTGCAGGTCCTGCGCCGTTGATGTACTGCCGCTTAGCTAGCTGCCCCCGTGTGCGGTGGTCCTCTCGCCTAGCACTTTCTTCATGAACTGAGCAAGCAGAGGCGGGTTTTGGCTCTTGATTTATACGCTTTACGTTGATGGCCGTTATGGGACAGCCCGCAGCTCCTGCGCACGCTGGAATCGGGTTGGGTGCTGCCCTTCTTTCCTGAGTCGTCGAACTGCTGAGCGTGGAAGAGCCCGCTTTTAAATCTTTTTCTCCGCCTGTTTCTGTGAGCGATGACACGGATGGCGAAGGAGCGTTGAGAGAGCTGTGGCGCGGTGTCACCGAGATGGGTTCGACCTCAATCGAGGTGCCCTGGCTGGGTGCCCCGAGGGAAGCGTTTGCTCTGTATAGTTACTCATCCTGTTCTCACCGTGCGGAAGTGCTGCAATGGCAGTACAGCTAATGCGTAACATTGGCGAAAGGGAGGTTAATGCGAATTCGCTAGACAGGTTCTCAAACTCCCATACCTACTAGCTCTTTGGTACTATAAAATTAAACAGTTTATCAAATGCTGCGTACTTACCATATATATAACATTGTGTATACGTTTTCAAAACTGGGCTGTCTCCACGCGCAGGTACAAATAAATCGTTAGACATCAATGATGCCTGTAGTAACGTGTGTACCGATGTTCACGCCTATTCTGTACTGTGTGTTTTTGATATGCTACATGTTAATGGCGATAGATGCTATGTTGCGTTCTCGTATAGCTTGAGAAACAAGAACGGTTATTCAGCATGTGAGCTTCGTCCCTTGTATGTTCATGTTGATGCGCCATATTCTATTGTTATGCTGAAGTGAAGCGAACATGAAAATTTGCCTTTCGCGCCCTGATAGTGGCAGGGTTGCGGCGGAAAAATGAGAATGTTGAATCATAAGAAAAGGGCTGAAAGTAAATTAAAGACAGAAAGCTAATGCTTGCTTTTTCAGCTGTAACCAAAGGGCAACAAAGAAACCAATGAAACTAGTAAGAAGAACTACATAGCGAATACAAAAGAACCAACACACAAAAAAAATTCATAGGTTCTGCCTTGAAATCAGGAATTTGTCGTAAGTCGAATCAAAAGTGTATAGCGTTAACTTTAAAGACACAAAAAGTTGTGTGTGTGTGCGTCACAAAACGAGAGACAACATGGCAAACATCATCCTCAGCTAAGAACAGTTACAAATAGGTCAGCTAACGGCAAACATTCAGACGGCATTCGGTTTCCTAAAGAGACAGAAAAACTGGTGCTTTATTGCGGTTTATGCACATATATATGAAAGGAATTCGGCGCATGGGCTAAAGACAATCTTCGAATACCAAAATAATTTCTTAAGCTAACCATAATACAATCAGTTATTGCGCCCAGCGAAAAACAGTAGTCCTTTCTTTCTTGTGGCTCATCGACCGTATTCACAAGCTCCTTGTTGACAGACGGAAGGTCACGTTACAGTGAATGTGCAACACAATTGATGAATGAGGCGCTAAGAGAATTTTCCGGCTTCGGCTATGGCTTCAGGAAGGAGCAGTTATACTCCTCGAAGCCCATTCCCACCACCATGACTTCAGCCCACATAATTGGGTTCCTCCACGCGAGAAACGCTATCTGGCGTTGTATGAATGACCTCTACGCTCATAACGCCACCTGGCGAACCACATTCCCTGCCGAGGTGACAGCGTGCGGCGATTACAGGATAATCGGCGGCTGCGCAAACCCTCCAGCCATCGCGTGGCAGCAATCACGGGAGCGAGCATGCGAGGCGGCCAATTACCGAGCCGGCGTAAGGAGGGGCCTCAGGTCGCTCTTAATTGCGTTTCCTTTCAAGCAGTGAGGAGGCCACAAGGATATGGTAAGATGGTTCTCCGACGAGGCTAGAGAAACCGCATGCTCACGCACGCGGTCAATTCACGTCACACTAGTGCCGAAAGCTTTGTGGCTGCCAAAGCGACCGAATTCACTAAGCATTTCGTTCGTAAGAACTGTTCTTCATTGGCCGGTTGAGCTGGGTAATAACACATACTATGCTGCGATAGACCGGCAGCTGTCCTGGAAGCCTCTCCCGCACTAAGTGCTTTGTAAATGCTCTTGTCGGCTGTTTAAAGTAGCATTCCGATGCTATCTGTGAGCTACACAGGACACTGACGCGGGTTATCTTATAGTGCTGGCTGTCCTATTTCACTCGCTATTTCCATTTCGCAGGGCCTGCGGGCCACTCCTACTAACGAATAAACACCACCACCGCTACCTTGGTGAAAGTTTGATATACCACACTTGTGGCGCACTTAACGAAACGCTGACCATGCTTCTTCTGACAGCCAGGCATTGGGATTTCGCAAGTTATACGACGGCTTAGCTGGGCAAGCTTTTGGTGAGCGAGAACACGTGGTATATGTACCACGTGAAACGTGGTATGTGAAATTCCTCTGTCCTGCGGGAAATCCTACATTGGACAGACGGGGCGTTGTGTCAACGACCGACTTAGGGAACATGCAGAAGGTATAAAGAATAATGAAGGTGAGCGACTTGTGGATCACTGTAGTTCTTGCACCGATTGTTTTCCACGGTTCCATGATGCGAGCATTTTGGGTAGAGGCAAGCATCAGACATCACGTGAAACATTGGAAGCCTTCTACATCAAGAACGCGGGTCTGAACTGTGTTAGTGATACGTCGGTTTTTCTTTACGATGCTGAGCTGAAGTTTCTATCGCGCCTACTCTGATAAAACCTTGTATTACTTGTTGCCTTGTATGCATGCGCGGTGTTGTGGAGGGCTATATATGTCGAGTGCTTTCACCCTCATTAAACAGTTGAAGTAGCGCCCGTGGTGTGTCGTCGTCTTTCTTGTGTGTGTTGTTTCTTGGCGCAAAATCTTTTCAGTATGCAAGATCACCAGCTAGCCCAGCACTTAACTCTTCTAATGTAATACTACAGCCACGTCAGTACTCGCAGGTTCAGGAGGTTACCCATATTCTTCTTGATGTAGCACAAGTCCGGCCGAAGCACGCCAAGTTTCCCTCTTGAGTTATGCAAAAAAATAATATCCAGTAACTTTCTTTCCCTACTTCCTGCTGCTCTGTTTCTGTATCTTAAATATCTGTTCTGCATGCTCGTAAACTTTTTCTGCGATGTTGCGTTCCTTTTTCAACTTTCTATGCTTCAGCTCTCGTTTTGGAAGACCATGAAGGCTTACGAAGCTCGCACTTAAGAAAAGACTGCTCAATACACGCCCTCCCTGCCCCACCTCCCCGCCCCCTCTACCAGTTGCAGGAAACAGACTTGCTATCTCACACAAAAGGAGAAAGTTCTTCCCTTTAAGAGGGACATGTCGGCTATAATGAGTCCTGACGTTTGCTTTGCAGGTAAACACCACAGTGCGTGATGGATCTTACCAGGTATCTGATCCACGAGCCACCTTACATTATTGTTTGTTTTCGACATCGCTCTAGACCCACTTTCACCTACTCTGTCTCCACTGTAACTTCTTCTATGGCTGCCTGTACAGGCGTCGTTGCTTTCCTCGCTCTGTCCACCTGCGAGAGTTCCTCATGACCCGTTCCTTTAATGAAGGCAGTTTCTCTCCACTGTTATATTACTCGAGGCACCGGGACAATCTCCCGTCTTGTCATCAGCTAGATTGCGACTTCTTGCGGCGTCTGGAGATCTCACTACGTCTCAGCGAAACGTCTTACTTTTTGGCGAGGATGTGGTTTGATGTTTTATATAAAATGTTGTGCGACCCCTATGAAGGTCAACGACTACTATATCTTATGCAGAATAAATGCACAACTAAATACATGCGCAAATCTCCTATTGGACTGCACTTAGCGCAATGCGCAATGACGTTGTCAGGCCTGAGCACAGCAAGGCGCAGGACGAAATAAATCCCACACGAATGCATTCACGCGCATAGAAAGGACATGGAGCAGCCGGAAGCGAAAACTTGTAACAATTCCTTATCTCCCGACTAAACCTAACTGAATGTATGTCTTAGAAATACAAGTGAAGCTGGTGACAAAGTTTATTAGTACTTTTCTCGAAATCGTGTCCTGATTGTCTTCTCGGTTGGTTCACGTGTATTTGTAAGGAACGGCGTGGCAACGGTGGCGGCTGACGTGGAGTGCCGACATCCTTGCATTTATTAGGGAAGACGAAGCGCGGCGGCGGCGACCAGTTCAGTCGAGAGCGCGCCATCGTAGCGCGACGCTACGAGGGCAGATTATGGATCCGTTGTCAGTACCATGACGCTACACGCTCAAGCATGCATCCGCATGAGCGTGTAGCGTCATGGTCATGACCACGTTTGCAAGATTGCAGGTGTATGCTTGCGTTTAGACGGTCCCCTATTTCGGGCGAACGGGAAGTAGAATTCTAGCCATTCGTTTTGAATTGCCTTCATACGCTTCCTGGAGATAGCAACAACGATAATAGACTATTTTTTTAGAATAGGGTGATGAGGATAAGGGGCTCCTAATCATTAGCATGTCGCCGCAGCGCGTGCGACAAAACCTAAAGATATCCTTGGGGTCGGGTTTTCGTACACTCCTAACGCTAAATTTCGAAGACTGCGGGTGCTCCAAACGCCCCAAACGTGATTTGCGTCTTTTCGATGTCACCGTAATAATCTCAGAAACGCGTCAACGCTTCTTCACTGTAAATAATAGACTCTCAGTTATACTTTTCATCCTGTAGAGTATTAAGGATAGCGTTATCGCATTCTTTTCTCGGGTATCTTCTTTTAATTCTCCTTTCACGTGCAGGAAGGGCGCTGCAATCGCGGAACGCTAACGGAAGGCGTGAACCCTATTATTCAAAAACACCTTCCCGGCAGGGCAGTACGCGAACGCGACTCGGTCGCTTGTGGGGCCACCTTCAGATCTACATTTATATTGTGAACCTCCCTAACAGAGAAAAAAAATTGGCATGGTGGATTGGGGTGCGTTCCAATGAAGTACTCCTTCGTTATTTTTTTCGGGATCTGAACAAAAAAGGAAAGATCCTGCTCAGAACGCTTTTGCGTAGTAGAGGTTTTGTGAGGAAAATGGGTAATTAAGGTCCGTCCTACCAGCGTAACAGCGCATGATCTTCGCTTAATATTAATCGTCATTTGTCAGGGCTTGAAAAGCCTTTTACCATGTCAAGAAAAATACCTGTAGGAAAATGTCTGCTGCGTAGTTCATGGAAGTGGTCCTTTCCTACGAATTACGGCGTGTGTAGGTAAATGGAAGCAGCACTGTGGAATTAGTTTTTTCTTTAAAGGCACGCCGCACTTCCCTTATAAATATCTCCACTTATAATGTGACAGGCTAAAAAACAAAAGAAAAACGCCAGGATCGCTCCATTTCGTAATTATGACTAATGTCATAGTGTAAGCGTAGCTATAATACTTGAGTCCAATGAGCAGCAAAATGTGCATCGAACAATAAGTTATAAGTCCTATAAGTATAGCGAGGTTGCAGGAGACCGCGAAGTGGCGAAGCAAGCAGCATCGCGCTAACCGTTTCTGCACGTTCTCCGTGCAGGAATAGTCACGTAAAAACGTACATCACTACTCTGTTAGGTTTTTTCTCGTGGGCTAAGAAGCATGCGAAAACTTAGCCACCGAGCAACAACTTGGATGAACAGCGCCTATTTCGACCCCGCAAGTGGAACAGAAGACCGCAGATAGCAAGCGAGAGGGTGGCCACGAATACGTGAGTGTTTCGATGCCAGAAATTGCCGCTGGCCCAAATAGTGGAGGCGGGTCAAAGGCAGGAGGCGGGCGCGGATTATACTGCTTCGACGTGACCGTGGTTACCACGGCTGCAGAGCGCCACAGCATCGGCATAGTGATGCTGCCATTTCTCGGTGCCGTCAGCGCGAGGATGATCGAACAGCTTAGCGTATGTGCTTGTTTACACGGAGACATTGACGTCGGCGCTATGTTCGAACAACGAAGTTGTGTTGAATACCAGACTATGCTATTAATGTGCGACAGATTTTAGATAGATGGGATAGATGGATGGATAGATGGATGGATAGATGAATAGATAGATGGATTTTGGAACGTAAAACGCCAGAATTTATTTTTAATTATATGTCACAGATCTTAGTAGCCTTTTCTAGGTGCTTCTCAGGTGATCAACCTAAGCAGCCGAACTAAACTGCAAGCCAAAACACAGTCAACAAAGCAACTGTTGTGAAGATCGAAATATGCTTCTACAAATGTGGTGTGTCTTCTCCTTCCTGTCCTTCGTGTTTTCGCGCTGTTCCCCTGTTTATTTCGTAAAAACACCTTGTGTGAGTGTGTGTATATATATATATATATATATATATATATATATATATATATATATATATATATATATATATATATATATATATATATATATATATATACGAAGTCTGTGTGTGCACCCGTGTAAAGTGCGGCCGACTGTTAAAGAACAAACATCAGTACGGTACAAGTCCGGATTATTCAATTTCGCAATTGTACTATATATGAAGGGCCAAAAACTCATAGTTGGTAGTTGGGGCACCTTTTTACGCACCGGCGCAGTGCACTGACAAATGCCTGCGGAAGTGTCTTCCGCAGGCACTTGTCGCTAGGGCACGAACGACGTGCAAGGAGCACATTTGACTGTTTCTTGCAGCAGTGGACCGTACTGTAAATCCTACCGCGCCGTATGCCTGCACAGAAAGCACTCTAGGATGCTCGAGAATAACATGAAATCCGTGACATGATACTGCCTTCTTAAGCGAGATGGTCCTGAGAGTGAAATTCACAAAAATGGTTGGGCCTTCACTTTTTTCATGCCTATGGTTGACTACCCTGCACCAAAAATAAATGAAGATAGAGCTTTGAAAGGCTAATATCCATATCTATAAACTAGTTTTACGTGTCTCATCTATGGCCCTTCGAGAACAAATGTCAGAAATCAATAACGACATAGGTTCCCATTACCGTCTGTAGGAAAATTATCTTACCATCTCCGCATAAAAATATGTTTTCGAACATGCTAGTTATCGATGAAGAAAACACCGCTAGACTCTTGCGCGGCAGCATCAACAACATAGGCCGGTTGTAAAGCGACTTGTTTCACCTACGTGCGAGGTAAATGTGGCAGGTTGGTTTGTGCGTCTTACTGTAAACGCAAGGAAAACAGTTGAAAGATCGCTTCCTGTTGAAGGGCGCGTACCGGCCTTAAAGAGGGTTATCGGCTGTCGCATCTGAAACGTGAGATTTGAGGAAAGCGGTCGCGCAGACAAGTAATCGAAACAGACGTACTGATACCATCTTGCTCGATGGGCAAGTTGTTCCTCAAGGAAACATAATCACAAGCACACACGTGCGCACGCACACTCACATAGATAGATAGATAGATAGATAGATAGATAGATAGATAGATAGATAGATAGATAGATAGATAGATAGATAGATAGATAGATAGATAGATAGATAGATAGATAGATAGATAGATAGATAGATAGATAGATAGATAGATAGATAGATAGATAGATAGATAGATAGATCTGAAGCGACGGAATACGGTGCCATCCTTTGCGCTTGAATGGTTTCAATATTCAATAAATAAGGAGTGGGAGGAAACCCTTGCGTTTCAGTATTTATTTTTACTGATTAGTCCGCAAGTAGTCACTTCCCGGTTTCATTCTCTCACGCTATCTGCGGGATGAAACTAACTGTTGAGCATTCGGCTTCCTTATCATTGTGTACATTACATGAAAAAACTGCTCATTTCCTATTCCATATGCGCTAGTGCTATATGACGTACGTCTCTCTTTCCCTCTCCTTTTGTTAGAACTGTGGCAAAGGTGAAGACATTTACGCATTCGTTTAGCGGCTCATTGTCGCGTGTTTTGGTCTCTTTTCACTGCTGATGGTTACAAGATGAGAGAGAGAAAGGTTGATTATGAAATACGCCGTTAATGCACCTTTGTAACTTTCAAACGCGTTCAAGCAAAACAATTTGTAATATGTGGTAATATGTGAACTGCATGCGTTCGAACTTTACCCACTGTTCGTAACCAAAAAAAGGTAACCTCGTGTGATTTCGCACCCTCCAATAGTCATTTTACAATGTATTGTTTTTTTTATTTTAAGAAAGCCTATTGTAACCTGCTGCTTTATTTTTCTCTCAATATATTTGCTCACATAAGAAGAGCAAGCAAGTAGCCGGAAGAAAGTCTTTTCAATCTCTTCACTCTAGCGCCCAGTTAACCATACATAAAGTCGTTCTTCCTTGTTTGTTTGTTTAATGTCGTGCAATTTTCATATTACCTCTAGGTTTGTTGAAATGGATTTCTGTGTTCAGTGCGGAATCACGTCGCACTCGTAGAACAGAAAGACACGACGGAAGGAACAGCCGCGCGTGTAACCTGACGCACATGAAAACACAGATGACACATATATGGGCGGGCGATCTGTCAGAACAGCAGTGAATGGAAGGCCAGGATTGCCCATTTCGAAAAAAAAAAAACCAAAGGCGCAATGAAAACTCGCCGTTATTATCACCGGTACTATTGAACGGACGTCCCATTACTTGCGCATAACTGCAAACAGCCGCCGACAACAGCCATGGCTACAGGAGCGGTTATTCGAGTGCGCCGACGTAAGAATTCGAAAGCTTTATTTTGGCGACGGGATAGGTGACTCCGAACTTGTTGCGACCATGCGCTTTACGTTGTCGCATTTGGACCTCTGCCCCACTGAATTCCTTTAACGAAGCTCTCCAACTTGTTGCGTTTTCACGGGCCCGTCACTTGGAGTGCGTTTCCTGCAGACAGGTTATTACCGAGCACCGAAATTGAACTGTCCGATCAAGGAGGCCGCGTTTCGAGCGAAGCACTTCGAATATGTCAGACAGGATGGCCTTGGAATAATTCCGCATACATCCGGTACGAACGTACCTGCACGCGACAGCATGCACCTTCAAAAGCGCAATGATTAGTTTTATCAGAAATGCAGCTGACTAAGATAACTACTTTTCGCTGCGTAAGTAAATGAATTTTGTAGTTTCTCGCTGCGGTAGAACTGGCTCTGAAAGAAAAAAAAATGATTATAACAGGTATGCAATGGACTGACATTATACCAATTTTAGTAATTTTTCATTTGTCTTAATAATTTGTGCAAGTATAGGACAAAACAATCAGGGTCTTGCAACAAGAAAATTTTTTGCAAGTTTTCCTTTATTCTCTGTGTATATATAGACTTTCCCAGAAAACTTTAGCCAAGCCCTTCAATGAAAAAAAATTATAGGAAGAAACATAAGGCAAGACACGACTTTACGACCTAAGTGAACACCGTAGGCCTTATTAGTGTATGTTGCACCGCGTTCTTTCAATCTTTTTTTTTTCATTGAATAGCTTGCCTAAAGTTAGGTGGGACACTCTGTATATAGATATAGCTGCCACGATTGTCAATTTTCCACTTGTCAGATGGCTTGTCAGATGGCTGCTGTAGAAATAATGAGTCTCTCACTCCGCCCGTTCACTCGTTCTCCGCAATAAAGAAAGTAAAGGTGGGTGAGATGGAGAGAGAACAACCGGCATTTTAGTGTGACGTGATCACGGTCCACGAAGGTTCACCTACTCAGTAGACTCTTCTGCCGTGAAGTCGAACATTTATTTTTAGTTACACAGGGGCGGGGTCACTCTACGACTCAATGCCCATCTGTGACTCGATGCGGCGCAATTTGTAGGGGTGATAGGGTCTGCAGTCCGAAGTTAACGAAGATGCCACCGATTATTTGAACTAGCTTCTTCTTTCTGACAGCTTGCAACGCCCCTCGTTTTGTAGCATGCGTTGCGGGCTCAAGTAGTCGTACGGTGCGCATCTCAGAAACGGATAACACGGCACCTGCAGTCATGCAGCTGTTGCACGCTTCTTGTATGTTGCCTTGCTGTTGTTGAGGACGCGCGGCACTCTTGCGCTGCTGGTACCGACAAGTTGTCCAGCTGATGTAGTTGTCCAGCTAGAGGCCTCGGCGGCGGCGCCGCAGTGCTCGGTATACGTGCCGTCAAACCGTGATCGTGTCGCTACGGGACCTGGCAACCAACAACATCCTCGGAACGTGGCTGTCTTGTCTCTTCAGAGCCTCATTGTGGTGCTGCAAATAGAGTTTAGATAAAGGCGCGCAGCCGAATCGGCACTCACCATGCTCGGCCGCGGCAATAGTACTTGTACAGATGGGAAATAAAACAAAGCGGGAAACGGTGCTACAATGTGATCGGGTCCGTATGTAGACAAGTCCGGTAAGCACCAGACAGGCCGAGGTATACGTATGGAGGACTGCGAAAGACACCGTTCATCGAAGAGATAAGAGAGAAACTGAGAGAGAGAGAGAGAGAGAGAGAATAGGGGAGGATTACGACAAATGGCGGTTAGTACGTTGAGAAGCACTGTTATGTTATACGATAATACTTGATCTTACACGATAATACTTGATTATACGATACTTGGTTATACGATAACGATTATGGTTATACGATAATACTTGATTTTGTGTGCATTGCCCCGGAAACGCACGCGAAATATTCAATCGCTTGATCTTTTCTCTTCTTTTTTTCAGAGGGCGTGGACTTTTGAACAGGTTTTACATTGTAATTTTCGAGGCTAAGCGTTGCAGATTCGGCGCACCCGCCTTTAGCGATGCCGTTGTTTATTTTTTCCTCATTCATTATCCGGTCTGAGTAGGTTGGACACGTTGCTGCAAGCAGGTCCATATCATCGTATTGGTCGTGGTTGCGCTCTACATCGATGTGGCTTGCTTACATGGATGTGACGCTCTAAGGTTGGGTCTCGCTATCTCCAGACTTCACTGTTGCCGTCCGCGCGAAAACATTGTTTCGCTGCTCCTCATCAAACAAAAGGGAGGAGAGGTGAATGAAGGGCTTATTTTACTACGAACAATATTATGCGACGTGTTGCTCTCTCAAGCATATTATTATAACTTTAGGAAAAGGCCCTATCCTGTCTGTCTGTCCGTTTATCATGCTCTAGTTCCGTTACAGCATAAAAAAGATGCATACATCCACAACGCACTTAACAGGACGACAACGACGACATGACAACTATGACGACACTTCTTTGGCTGCCATTTACAACAGCGATCAAGGAGGCCCCATCTGAACACAACATATAATACTCTACATCTTTCTGGGGGTACATGTGCACATAACTGTTGTTCGCACTTTATTGCTCGACGCTTTCCTTGGGAATTACGATCCCAGTTTCGTATGACCAACTGTCGCATGCTGGGACGCGATGTCTGCAGAGCACCTGAACACGCGACATGTGCATGCACTCCAAGGAAAGGTCCTCATTTAGTCGCCCACGACACCCAGTGCGAAAACGCGCGAAGGGCCACGTATTTGCCATGATTCCGCAATGGAGCACTATCGTTTGCTGCATTTGTACGTTATACCAAGCATGGACTTGAAAGCTGGGCGAAGGCAAATGTCGTTTTTGAACGATACCTGTATCCATCATTTTTTTTTGTGCGCTCTAGTTTCAGCATGAGTACCAAGCGTTTCCTTTACTTATGGCAAATTCATGGGATTATAACCCCACTCCAACTCGGTTCTCAGCGTGCGAAACACACTCGCCATTGGAGCGAGAGAAAGCCTGTCTAATCGGAACGTTCAGCTGCTTCCAGAGCGATTGGAGGAGCCATGTGATGGGGATTTTGTCAGACCTCAGTCGGCCCATCTCGGTCAGCTCGAAGTTGAAAGCGCTTCCAAGCGCGCTGACGTGGTGCGGATCGCTTTGAACGAACATGTCGAATATGTTGCGTGCGTTAGATTTTGACCATTCGGATGTAAATTGGCTAGCAAAGAGCGTTATTAAAGCGATTGAAGGTGACCAGTTGAATGTGTCATTAGATTGTTTCTCTTGCTAGGTGCGTTCCGTTTTGTTTCGCCAATCCTTCTTTTCTCCAAGGCGATCGTGATTCGTCTTCGGAAAAACCAGCGTGCACCTCGGAATGGTCTTTCGACATCAAACCGTTCTTGTACTACGATTCACTTTCGTTGCAGCAAGCGAAAGCCTAGTTGCCTTAATACAAGCATGTTCAAATCTTCGTTGCTTCATTTTCTGTCGGCGTACGCAGTAAAGAACAGGAAAATTTGATCTGCGAGTCATGAACAAGGAAGAAGAACAAACGGCGATTTTTCAACATCAGATAGGTTGAAAGCAGTTTAACTTGATCGTCAAGCGCAGTCGCTGAAGTGAGGCTGGATTCACTTGTCGTTGAGCGCGCGCCCCTGCTGCCTAGGCAACACGGCAAGATGTCATTTCCGAACTCGCAGTACGCAGGTGCCGCACCGCGAACGAGGGGGGCGTTTTATCACCCTTGAAGCGGGATAAATTGCGAGGGAAGCCATAGAGGAATTGGAGGGCCATGTAGGGATATTGGAAAAAGGCATTCGATAGCTTTAATGATAGCTGTAATGCATGGCAAGATGAAGCCCCTTTGAATAGTTATCAGAAGAACAGATCAAAATAACTTAAGCAATGAAATTCATTCTCTCTTTGTGCGAGGATGTAGGGAATGGGCGACCTTCCTTTATTAGAATGAACGTTCGTTTTACGTGTGCGACATTATTTGCGACCTCCGGGAGCCGGAGTAAGCATTTTAAACAATAGCAC
Source organism: Dermacentor albipictus (assembly GCF_038994185.2). Lineage (NCBI taxonomy): Eukaryota > Metazoa > Arthropoda > Arachnida > Ixodida > Ixodidae > Dermacentor > Dermacentor albipictus. Next base: position 67,041,481 of record NC_091824.1, read on the forward strand.
ATGGATGTCGAACAGATAACTTCTCCAATTTTATCAGGGGAAATGGGTAATTTGCTCATAAGTATCTGCACGTAAAATCGCACTGTAGCTCTTTATTCGTGTGGATTTCTGAAAAAATGCAGAAATTACATGAGCAATCGCAATGTCCATGTAACTAATTAAAAAGAATGACATATTTTTTAAATGTATTAGCAATCCTGGGGTACTTCATGGACGTTCTGGAGTTTCTCTGTCACACTCTCGCTGTCAGTCGGTTGGTCGGTCCGTCCGTCCATCCGTTTTACTGCCAGTCTGACCCAGGTCAGTGTGCAGTCCATGGTCGAATGGTGAGAGTATGGGGCGGCTGCGCTAAGGGAACAAGGTTAGAAACCAACTGTCGGGCCAGCTTCACTCACTCAGTATCTGGTAACGCGCACATACGTGACACTCTTCAACGAATCTCTTTCCCGCCGACATCCGTCACTGTAGATGCGTGATGCGGTACGTACCGCTCTTCAATGAAACTCTCTTACGACAACCTCTATCACTGGGTATGTGCCAATCGGCCTGTGCTAGCCTTCAATGGACCTCTTCGTAGCCGATTGGGTGACTGCGTATGTACCAGTTGGTAAACACCACTCTACAACGACACACACAAAAAAGATCCTTTAAATTTATTCGATATTGAGTAGAATTAAAGTCATGTCACACGGGCATCTCAAGGACAGCAAACCATCGCTTTAGCGGGCTACGCCGTTCAGCGGCGGTAACAGTCGCCACGAAACGCTTTCTCCTTCATAAGCGCACTTTGAATGGACCGAGCGCGCTACCGTCTACCTGTCAGGACTATAATTACCGCAATGAACGCGGCGGCGGTAAGCGTCCCTGGACGCCAGGCGGCAGCCACCGGCAGCCGCTGACAGTTCAGCCTTCACCTATGGCAGACAGCATGGCGCTGCTTTATTCCTGCTTTCTAACGCCTGTGTAGTATGTTGCTGGCTGTTCCTAATTGAGCAGGTCCACCACCCGCCAGAGAATGCAAGTTTGCACTCGCACCCGTGTGTGTTTGCACTCGCACCATGTAAACGGCTGCGAACGTGAAACGCGTGCGATGAAAAGCGGAGGAGAATCCCCTGCTGTTGGCACTCTGATGAAATGCGGTTTGCTCTGTCTCTCTCATACAATACGAAGCAGGTGAGCCAACATGCGTTTTTTTTTTCACCCGTGCGGGAGCTGCTAGTGTAATTACTTCTCGAGTTATCACCAGGACCCTCTAAATGCTGTAACAGTGCGAACTTGAACGTTTGAAGAGTGGCACGTCGACACTGCTAGCGTGTCTTTGCATGGCCACTAAGCGCGTTGTTCATCCAAGCAAGCGAGACGTGCTTGCTCGCCTCTGCTGGTACATCAGTTCTGAAACGTAGAAACACCCAAGCTGGTCGTGAAAGCGGCTGCGTCCGACGTTCGAGGCTGGGGCTTCCGCAGTGACTGCTTTGAAAGGCACAATACAAAACATAGGTCTGATGATGTAATATATAAAGTGAAGCCAACATCGCCTGAAAGTTGTTCTCTTGAAGATGGCGATGTTCACTGTGAGAGTCTGCATGCTGTTGCACTAAACGAATTGAGAGCCGGCAAATTTGGTAAGTACAATTGTCTTTTTTATTATTTATTTGCCTATGCCATCTGTTTGGTCCTTCTTTATGGAATTTCGTATACACCACGAGGGTGCCCGTTGAAGAGATTTACTCTAGGCCATCAATCTTGTGCACAGATACTTTCGTTTTTTTCTTTGTTATGTTGGGGTGATTGGAATACCAGGTAATGTCCACAAGGAAACTGAGACGCAGCTATGTTAATGCCTGGAAATCGAGGCTGCAGCCCTATCTCGATATAAGGCGACACACATACCACAAACACATAAGTGTGCTAATTCCAGAAAAGCAAAAACAAAACGTAAATTTAAACACTAACAAAAAATTAAGCTAACGAGAAGAAGCGTCCCGTATGCGCTCACGGTAAATATAACAGGTTTATGTAAACTGTACAATTACAAAAAACAAAGCACTTTTATCCGCGTACAGCCGAATGTCAGTGCTGCCATGATTCCGGAAAAATAGCATAGTAGTACTGCTGAACGCAGACTCTCAATATAAGAAGTGTTCTCCGATTCTGTGAAGTTAGGACAGACGCGTTACTCATATGGCCTTGTAAATAAATAAATAAATAAATAAATAAATAAATAAATAAATAAATAAATAAATAAATAAATAAATAAATAAATGCTTCGCGCTAGAGCAAAGTACTTGTGCCTCAAGAAAGGCCCTTCAAAAAGGCTAATATCTCCGCGGAAAGCCGCCGCATAAGTCCTTGCGTAAATTCATATTCCGATGGCAATGTGAAACGCCTCTTCATTTCCGTACGGCATTGTGTTGCGCCACGCTCACCAGAACGACTCCCCACCTCTATTATTGTTAATCCTTTCATTAAACTAAAAGGCGGCAGTCAAGTCCGTTGAGGGAAACTTCTTGCAGAACTTCGTGAGAACGCATAAAGAAAGGTGACATAAAAGGGAGAAAAGCATGAATCTAAGACTAAGGCATCAAATCACTAACTGCTCAAAAACACAGCCAGAAAGGACATCAACTGCGTGATGTGCGCACTGAATTAGGCATAGTTTCATTTTCTTTGGGAGAGTGGTTGATGGAAGACGCTGAGCTTACAAAAAAAATGTATAGCAACCGCAGAATGAAAGGAAGCAGACACAAAGTATAAAACGAGAGCTCACGAATCAGAGACGCACATGCACACGCTCATTTTTTGTGGAAATGTACACTTCGCTCGGAGCACGATGTGGAGAATTAAAAGCGAGCATCGCAAAATAGAAAATTAAGCGTCACACGTGAAGGCAGAGGGACCGCAGCTGTGTGTCGGTTCCCAGGGGTGCCTAAACGTTACTTGAATGACCCGTTGCTTCGGGATAGCATGTCACTACAGAGTAGCGCAATTTAGAATGTCACTTCAATGGTATACCTTACAAATGTTCACGCAGTAACTCCACTGCGAGTTGTCTAAGTATGCGTAAGCACTGCTCCACTTGCCTATCTCCACGTAGCCAGTTGTCATTATCAATGTCATAAAACGTGATCCGACCAGTATAAACCCATTTAGGTCGTTATGAACTTTATCGCCTGGATCTGACCCCTATCGACCTTTATCGCGTGGCATCAACTTTATCAAACTTGATCCGAACCTTATCAATCTTTGTTGGTTGGTAGCAACGTTATAGTAATCGATCCAATCCTTATCATCCTTTATCTGTCCTTATAAACCTTATCGAACATGACCCCATCCTTATCAACCCTTATGGGTCGTTATCAACCTTACTGGACTTCATCCGAGCCTTATCAACCTTGATGTCACAATTCTCCAAGTCGTCTCTACATGTGGTCCTAGAGATGGCTTGTATTCCACCAACACCAAATCTTTCAATAAGGCCTTCACCGATACTGTTCTCCTTTGACATTTGTTTTCTACTGCCGGTACAATACATTCATATGGTTCAGACATATTCACCTTCTGCAAACGGAGGTCTTTATCCCAGTAGATAAGACAATCAGCCTTGACCGTGGGGTCGTAGGTTGGAAACACACCATCGCCATCGCTCTGCCTTGTGAATTTATTTCGTTTGATACATTAATTTATTTGCAGCGATTGCGTACGCTTTCTTGTTGGGCGTGCATAGAAATGCATGCACACTTCAAAATTAGGCGGATCCCACTCACTGTAGGAATACATTCTTTGCTGGTTACGTTGATTGACGGTAATTGACCGTGATGTTAAGTTCTTCAGTGCTTATCGCAATACGAGGGTGGTGAACTGATCCTAAATGTTAACTTGCGAGCACCACTTGTGTTTGTCTAAATGGCACACAACACACATCGAGACGTCTTTGTTTGAGGCGTTGTTGTGCGCCATTGTTCATAATGCGCGACAAGGCTAGCGCACTGCGCAGCGCATCGTCGCGGAAGTATTCTACTTTAGCGAAATCATGGGGCTTTACACATGCCAAGCCCACGATCTGATTATGAGGCAGGCGAAAGTGGGGGACTCTGATGTGGTCACCGCATAAATGCGTCTGCCGTGGTCGTGATGAAACACGCGACCTCGAGCAGCTAGAATGCCATAAAACTACCGCGTCGGGCACAGTATTCATCTGATCGGCGGCAGCTTTTGTAATGTCGTCTAGATGCTGCGCTGATTTAATGCGGCTTTCCACCTGCAAGCCCAGCGTCAGTTGTCTGCTTAACAAATTTTGTCTGGGTTTTTATTTTTCAGAAACAGTAAGAATTATCGTGCTGTACCTCAAATATATGTTTTTTTAGCTTATCCGCACCTGCTGCCGTGTATAGCAGCAGTGCATCTGCTTCCATGTTTAGTAGTAGCGTAGTAGTGTTTATAGTAGTAACGTCGTGTATAGTAGTAGTGTCCGCAGGCAGGCACACCTTCGGACGTCTGCCTAAATGCGAATCCTAAAATACGGTATGAGCGACATGGACTCAAGTAGGCGAGTCAGCTTCTATGAAGTGCGCATATGCCGCGAGCTGGAGGAAAGACAGGTGAGTAACATCAAACACCACCTTTTTTTGTTTTGTTTTTACGCATCAAGCGCCGGCCCACCATGAAACGCAAATCTCGGAGTTCTTTTGTGAGCGAGGCTGCCGACGCTATGGTGCCAGCATTTACAATGTTCGCACCGTTCGAGCGTTGGCGATGTCCCTGTGTTGACGGAAATGCGGCACAATTATCTCCTCAAAAAGATAGCGCAGAAGCGTATCTAATTGTGGGTGAACGACGCTCGATAAGCGTGCAGCAGGCGTTTCGCGCAGAAACGACAACGTTCTGGGCGAGTGGCCAGCGCTGTTTCAAAGAAACGAGTCCGCGCCGGTCCAAATTTGGCTTTCCTTATCCGTTAATGGGCTACGCTTCCATTAGACCAACGTTCTCTCTGTTCGCAAAAAACAAGAAATTTCAGAAGCACTGGACCGAAAGCGTAGTGGACGCTGTCGTTACTGTGTAAAAAACAGCCAAGCCGAGCTTGGGTTCACCCATTTGCAGTTCCACTGACGCTGCTTTTTGGCTGTGCTCAGCTGTTTGTGTTACCAACATGCCAATATCCGGAACTTGCCAATGAGGTGGCTATGAGAGAGAGAGGGAAGACAGGGAAATTATTAGAGGTAGTGAAGGTTGTTTACCTACCCTGCGCAGAGGCAGGAGTTGGGGATTAAAACGAGATAGAGGAGCGCAAGGGCTTGAGAGAGAGAGAGAGAGAGAGAGAGAGCAAGAGAGATGAGTGCAAACAAATCACTTTTACGATAGAGTGGTAGAGGGCGGCGTTATTAAAGACTGTCATGAAGCCCCGTAGGCCACAGGAATCTTAGTAGCGTGAATAAGGCCTTATGCGCGGATGTTCTTTGGTAGCACTGGCCTAGAGCTTTCAGTTCAGATAGTGGACGATTGTCACATTAGTCCATCACTATGCACATCTCTTTCCCCTCGGCACTGTAGTGTGGGCAGACACAGATAACGTGTGCGAGCGTCTCCTCAAAGGTGCATGTGCCGCACGAGGGGCTGTTGGCCATTCCAGTAAGGAAGGCACAATCATTTGTAAATGCTACCCCTAGCCACAGATGGTCGTTGTCTGTTCAGGTCATGGTAAACCAGGCGTAGATGAATCTGCATATCCGGAGACAACGAACGCAAACGTGACATGGTGAAAGCATTCGAGCCCAACAGGGGGAAAGTACAGTCATGCACATCAAATGAGAGCCAGCCGCACTGTCTGTTCGCCAAAGCGGAATCAAGACACATTAGCGCCTTTCGTGTGCAAAGCGGAAGGCTTCGTTGGCATGGTCATTCCCTCTGATGTTTCAATGCACTAGAAACCATTGGCAGATTGTGGTATGTTGCCGGAAAGCTTTTCACGTGTCAATGTGGTCACTCATGAAGTTTTTTTTTCATTTCTTCAGATTTTGCCGGGATGATGACTGCAGCAGCCGAGCTGTTCAGTTTTACCGATATATATGTGTAGACATTTTGCCGGAATCAGTGAACGTTGTATATGTATTGAAAAGTTGCTTGCTTCAAAGCTTAAAACGGTGCTCCAGGTCTATTTTTAATGCCCATAACTGTCAATTGTACATGCGGTTGGTGCAGTCACCACATTTGGGCTGGTAATCATGTAGTAGATGTGAATCGTGCTGGCATGTAGGACTGATGTCTTACAATACTTTCGGCGAATGTTAAATGTGGCCTCTTTGCTAGCAAGCAAACACGATTGTGTAAGGGAATCCGAGTCAGATGTCGGATGTGTGCTCTAAGGACATCTGTAGCAATCTAGACTGTCATACGGGAATCTCTGGCAATGGACACTGTCGCAATCAATGATGTATTATTTGAGAGACCAATACAATTTGAGTGCTTGGGCTAGCGCAGTCTGAAGTCTGCGAACACTAATAGTGCATGTGCTTCTTAGTACATGTGATCTGTACCCACAAAGCCAAGAATAGTGCTTTACATAGTTGCAACATTAGAGAGTTTTAGCCCAGCGGGTTTACGGCCAGCGGAGCGGAGCGGTCTCCACCGTTGCGCCAGCGGAGCGGCTCGCGAGAAAAGAATTTTAGCCCAGCGGATCACCCGCTCGAGCGGGGTAAAGAGCGGGGCGCTCTGCTGCCCCACCTAGTGGTTCAAATAGGAGTTACTGAGAAATGAAATTGAATTACGCTTGCTTTTATTATGCAAGAAATGTTGAATAAAGATATATTACATTTTTCAGTGCATTATTTGTTAATAATGTACTGAGTACTAATGTACGGGTCAGCGCGGCAGTCGCCGTCTTCAATGCAGAACTGCCGGCGTTCATGTTCGCGGCTGCCGTCTTGCATTTCCCATACACGCCCGCGCGCCCTTACGCACGCTCGCGCGCTGCGTATACCCTCCGCTGGGGAGTGCTTTCCAGCGGGCGTAAACGCTGCTCCGTAAAACCGCTGGCCGCCTCAGCGTGGTGCGCATGCGCAGTCGCGTCTCCGCTCGCCCGCTCCGCTCCGCTGGCCGTAAACCCGCTGGGCTAAAACTCTCTATTGATACTACTGTATCGCCCCAGGACTTCCCGGCGAGAAACCCGAGAAGGTCCCCATTGGTGGCCAAACTCTTTGTCACATACATTACGTGAAGGCTCTAAGAGAAGCCTCTATCAATGATGACAAGAAAGCGGTGCGTTAGCCTGTATGGTACATTTCGGCCATTATTCCGCAAAGCATTCGGGGCCATCGCTTTGTGAGTAAAAGCAAGGAAAACACTCTTGCCAGGTGAAAGCTCCAGGCCTAGCGTTCTCAGATACGTTCACACTACCATTGAAGCCTTCTGAAGTCATTCGGTGGGTTGTACACGTGCCGCTCCTGAAGCCCATAGGCAAATGTCGTCCGCATGTAAGGAGCGCTGTACGATTTCTGGCAACGAATCGGCGAGACTAATGAGCACCAAGCTGAACAGGGTAGGGTTTAGTACACCGCCATGCCGTACACCATGCCTGGTACGTGGCTATGAGAGAAAGGACTAAATTAAAAGGCCTGCAGCGCAGTTGTTTCGGGGCTTCTGCAACGTAAAGGAGAGCACCGTTACTCCGTGGTAGTTCTTACAGGCTTCATTGGAGCATTAATCTTTCCATTGCGCATGGTCTAGCGACGCTCGAACATCCAGCACTGTTCTCGTGCTCGTCTGTTGTGCCTCCCCCAGGATTGGCGAGTTCGTTGATATTTCTTTTTTTGCTGGTTTGCGCCGCCGGTACATAATGACTGACTGCGAGATTGCTTTTGACAAGACCATAAGTTACATAACCGAAATGCACAAACTTTCCTCATAGTTCGGCGGCTAGAAGAAAGCTTGTTTCGAAGGCAAAGCATTTGTCAAGCTGTGCTCGAAAACGAATTCGAACGGGTTCTTGCGCGGAGAATGGTGCGGCCATTAGTTAGAGATCGTGCATTGCGAGGCAATTCATGTACGAGTCAGTCCCGAGCTCGTGTTCTCCGGCATTTCTTCTACCACTTGTGCGGCAACCAAAAATTTCTGAACTCGAAATACCGATGTCTCGGTTAGAACGTATTCAATCTGGGGGCATTTCAAAACAGAAAAGCATGAATGGTTTCCTAAGGCACAATCCGGACAGTTCCCATTCACTGCCAAGAACATTTATAAGCATGTCATTATTCACGACCGTCGTTAGTCTCTTAGCACATGAACCACAGAGAACAAACTAAACTTTTTACTTTACATTGGCTTCGAGCGATGTTTGTGACAGTGTGCGTGGAGTTCCGTTGCATTAGAGGACAAATGACCATGCATCATATTAAGGCTAAAATAGACTTATGACACATTCTGCTCATTATTCCAGGCCACTCCTTTGAAATAAGAGTTCGTATTCGCAAAGTGTTTTGTATGAAAGAGGCTGCAGATCTTAAAAATTGACTGCAAGTGAAGTGACTGGGAACGAACTCTTTCCACGAAAAATAATTTGTGTGAACACAACTCCCTTTCAGTGCACAGATGAAATATGTCAAAAATATTTTCACAAGCTGTCATGAACCACGCCTACCGCGCAAACAACCAGATGAAAGGAGGAAGAGAACGACGTGAGCCAGGCTGCCGCGAGACCGCTCTTCAACAACCGCGCCTATCAACCAGATTCATGTGGTTCTCCATTAAAACACCTCGTGTGTAACATTTGGTGGAGCTGTGCGGGGTAACTCCCACGACCTACAACGGAGCCACCAGCACAAGAGCTACGCCGAAGCCGTCGCCTCGCCGGACTTTCGCCGTCGCGCTCAGTCATGGCCACAGAGCAAAATACCCTCACCAGCAGTGCCTCGGCGAACCCAGTCCCTATCCAGCACTACCGAGAACCACGCACGTTCTCGGCGAAGGCAGAGGAAGATGTGGATGAGTGGCTAACCCATTACGAAAGGGTAAGCTAATACAATAACTGGAACACTGCCAGTCAGCTTAGGAACGTTGTTTTCTTCTTGGCCGGCACGGCGTTGGTATGGTACGACAACCACGCGGACATGCTAACTACTTGGACACGCTTCGTTGAGGAAATCAAAAAGTGTTTCGGTGACTCGGACGCAAAGAGGAAACGTGCGGAGCTCACATTAGCCCAGAGAGCTAAGGTACCCGGCGAGACTTGCACTACCTACATCGAAGAAATTTTGAGGCTGTGCCGCACCGTCAACCCTCAAATGACAGAGGAAGATCAAGTGGGGCACGTGGTAAAAGGAATAGCGGAAGACATGTACAACTTCCTCATTGGTAAAGAGAACTTGCACACTGTATCAGAACTGATACGGCACTGCCGTACGTTCGAGGCGCTGAAGACTCGCCGAATTACACCAAAGTTTGGACGGCTGGCCAATGTAACGACTGTAGCAAGTGTTGACACGAGTCCTCCGCCCCCAGACCTTTCGTCCGCCATCCGCCAGATAGTCCGCGAGGAGCTCCAGCGACATGACGAACAGGCACGTTATGCGGCGCCACGTTGCAGCTCCTCCGTTTTCCGAGGCACTCTTTGGGAACCCCCTTCGGCTACTTGGAACCACTCGGTGAACGTCGCGGATCTTACCGGCTCCAGAGACTAACCGCATTACATTACGACCGAACCACCACGCAATGATTCGCCCCCTCAACGTTTTGATCCACGCCCACGCAACTTTCGTCCACGAAGACTCGCCGCTACCTACGACTTTCAAGGGGAAGAGCCTCGTTACCCTCAACCGATGTCTTCGGCAGATTACTTCGATCCGCATTCTGAAGTTCGCCCTTCGCCAGTGTGTTACTGATGCGGCATGCCTGGCCATATAGCTAAGTACTGTAGCCGACGCCGAGCATCAAACTACGGATCGTCAGCGCCGACTGTGCGGTCTAGCGGTCGTACACTGCGCACTCAGTGGCCAGGAGACTCCACTTCAGGAAGCCACTTTCAAGAGGACCGATGCACCGCCCAGGAGACCTACTTTGGAGCAGAAAGAACCCGGAACCGCTACCGCTCCCCTGCCTCCGACCGTACTCTGACGCCACCACAAGCCTTCCGAGCCTCCCGATCACCATCCCCTCGGCCGCGATTCACGTCACCATCGCCTCGGCGCCGTTTCGTGTCGCCCCCGCCGGGAAACTAGCCAGCGCGGCCGATGGAGGTGAGGTCGCTGGAAAATGTGTGCTGTCGACTCAACTGCCTCCAACTATTTTCATGTTAAAGAATAAGGTTCAGGTACTGATTGATGGGGTCTCCACAATGGCTTTACTCGACACGGGAGCAACTGTCTTGGTCATGAGTGTGGGGTTTAAAGGCCTTCTGGGACGCAAGGTTATGTTTCGTTGGGACCAGTGCGCAAGTTTCCGTGGAGTCAGTGGTGAAGCATTATACCCGGTTGGTGTGTGTAACGTGGATGTGTCTTTGGGTGGGAAAGTTTTTAATTTAGAGTTTACTGTTCTTCCTCGCTCCTCGCATGACGTGATTCTGGGGATTGACTTTTTGCAGTTGTGTGGTGCGAATGTTGACTGCCGGACGGGAGAACTCGGTGTCGACACCAGTGTTTCACCTGTGCTCTTTGAAGGTGAAGCTTGCCCGGAGAGTGTGTTGTGCGTGTCTGAGGATACAGTTGTGCCCGCCTTATCCGCGATGCGTGTTGCCGTCGCTTGTTCATCTCCGACTCCTATCTCGTTCGATGCTGCAGTGGAACCTGTACATCGGAACTGCCTCAAGAAAAACGTATTAGTTCCGCACTGCGTGGTCTCAGTGACCAATGGATGCGCGGGGCTGTGGGCGCTAAACTGTTCCACTGAAGCGGCAGTGCTACCTCAAGGCCTAAAGATTGCCACGTTTCCGAAAGTCTCTCCCGTATCGGTGGCAGTACTTGCAGAACTCCCCGATGGAGGAGCAACCAGTGTCTCGAGCTCCGGGAGCTCGAAGATACTTTATATGATTGATAAGTCACTCAGCGATAATGAGCGTCAAGTTTTGATGGCTCTGCTTACGAAACATACCTCGGTATTCGACTTTGCGCAGCACGATGGACAGCCGTCAATTCCTGCGTCCAGAACTCGTCACCGCATCAACACAGGAGCCGCCCAGCCAATCCGACAAAAACCCTATCGTGTATCCCCATCAGAACGCAAGATAATCAGCGATCAGGTCCAAGAAATGCTATGCAAAGGCGTCATTCGAGAATCATCTAGTCCTTGGGCAGTCCCCGTAATATTGGTGAAGAAGAAAGACGGTACGTGGCGGTTCTGTGTTGATTACCGTCGCCTAAACGCCGTTACTAAGAAAGATGTATATCTGCTCCCACGAATTGACGACGCCATCGACTGTCTCTTTGCGGCATCTTACTTTTCCTCAATTGATTTACGGTCAGGTTACTGGCAAATTCCTGTACACAAGGACGACAGGGAAAAGACAGCATTTGTAACACCCGACGGACTATTCGAGTTTAACGTGATGCCTTTCGGGTTGTGTAACGCGCCCGCAACTTTCGAAAGGCTCATGGACACGATATTACGCGGCTTAAAATGGGAAGTTTGCATGTGCTACTTAGACGATGTTGTGATCTTCGGGTGAACGTTTAGTGAGCACAACAAACGTTTGGATTTGGTCTTGAACTGCTTGGAGAAAGCGGGTCTTGTGCTCAATTAAAAAAAATGCCGTTTTGGGGAACGGCAAACTCTTGTGCTAGGCCATCTGGTCGCTAAAGAAGGCATCCGACCAGATCCACAAAAGACTGCGGCCGTAGAAGCATTTAGAGTACCCAACTCTGTCAAGCAGTTAAGAAGTTTCTTGGGCTTGTGCTCCTATTTTCGCCGATTCATTCCCCGGTTTGCTGACATGGCTCATCCCCTTACACGCCTTCTCCAAAGAGGCGTTCCCTTTGAGTGGACTGCAGATTGCGACTCATCGTTTCGCCAGCTCAAGTTCCTGTTGACATCCCAACCAATTCTTCGCCACTTCGATCCTTCATCACCAACTGAGATTCACACCGATGCCAGAGGCGTAGGCATCGGTGCTGTGCTAGTTCAGCGTGTTGGCGAGAGCGAGCACGTGATCTCTTACGCTAGCCAGTCCTTGAGCCGCTCCGAGCGCAACTACACAGTCATCGAACAAGAGTGTCTGGCGGTCATCTTCGCCGTGGAACGGTTTCGTTCGTATCTCTATGGGCACCCCTTCACTGTCATAACAGATCATCATTCGCTATGCTGGCTTGTGAATCTGCGGGATCCCTCAGGACGACTAGCGCGCTGGGCCCTCCGTCTACAGGAATACGATTTCGTTATTTGCTACAAAAGTGGCCGGCGGCATGCTGACGCTGATTGTCTCTCTCGGATGCCACTTGAAACAACTGAATGTGATGCGGACAATTTTGATGAGTACATCGCTTTTGTGTCCCCGGAATTTCCGGATATGGGTACCGTCATATCCGAGCAGCACAAGGACGAGAGCTTACAACCGCTCTTCGCGGCAGCACGGGAGTCACCTGCGGGCAGTCGCTTTCGCTTACGGGATAATGGCGTGCTGTATAAGAAGAGCTACTCGACCACCGGTGCACGCTACCTTTTAGTTGTCCCCAAGAACCTTCGCCACCAAGTATTGCACGCCATGCACGATGACCCAACTTCCGGTCATCTTGGTTCCACACGGACACTCTACCGGGCTCAAGAACGTTTTTACTGGCCTAAGATGCGGAAAGATATCGAACGGTACGTCGCCAGCTGCTCTAAATGCCAGCGCTACAAGCGTCCGCCACAAGCGCCACATGGCCTGCTTCAACCAGTTCCCCCTTCTAGCGTCCCCTTTGAGCAAGTTGGCATAGATCTTCTGGGCCCTTTCCCGCGATCCTCCAAGGGTAATCGTTGGGTTATCGTTTGCGTAGATCACCTTACCCGCTATTGTGAGACCGCCGCATTGCCATCGGCCACAGCTACAGAAGTTTCTATCTTCTTGCTGGCTAACATTATACTCCGACATGGACCTCCTCGCATAGTAATCAGCGATCGTGGGCGACAGTTTACCGCGGACGTGGTTGAAGAAACCCTTCGTCTGTGTTCATGTAGCTTCCGCCATTCTACGCCCTACCATCCCCAAACTAATGGTCTGGTCGAGCGCACAAACAGAACGCTTGCCAACATGCTGTCCATGTACGTCGATTCAGCACACAAGAATTGGGACAGTATCTTGCCTTTCATTACCTATGCCTTCAATACCGCGAGACACGAGACCACTGGTTACTCACCATTTTAGAGCGCAGCTCTTTGGCGTCCGTTCCTGGGTTTCGCGTCGTCGTCGGCGTCGTCGTCGTCGGCGTCGGCCTCGTAACCAGCTCGCCTCCGCCGCCGCGCTCCGCCGCCGCGCATGCGCCGCTGCTCCGTCGCCGCGCATGCGCGCTGTCGGCTCTCCGGGCGAGGGAGGATGATGGAAGGGAGGAGGAGAGACTGTGGAGGAGGGCTGGCTACACAAATGGCTCTTTGGCGTCCGTTCCTGGGTTTCGCGTTGTCGTCGGCCTCATAACCAGCTCCGCCCCCCTTTCATCCCCCCAGCGCTAGCAGCGACCGACTGATACCGCTTTCGTGAGTCCGCTACCGCACTCACGAAAGACGTCGTGCACTTCCTGCAACTCGCATTAACCGTCCATCGATCCACACCGATGTTAGTAGTGGGGGACTTTAATGTTGACATAAAGACAAACAGCAATTTCCTAACACTTATGCGGGAGAACATCCCGTTCCTCTCGCTCGTAACGCGTCCCACGGCTGTGACAACCTCGCGAGGCACTTGTATAGATCTCGTCTTTGAGAATCAAGCATTGGTGTACCAAGTCGAACATATATCAGTCTATTTCTCCGACCACAAAGCTTCCTTCATGACTGTCAAGAACTGTTAATGGAGTCTTTGTTAAAGGAATACGTGTGAAAAATAAAAAAAAAATTCTGTGATAGCGCATACATGTGTTGCTCGATTTCTTTGCCTCAATCTATCGAAAAGGTGAAACAGCTTATTTGCTGCGCTCAAATTTCGCATTAGGAAGTAACGTAATCGTCGGTAATTTTTTCCTTCTGTATGCTCGTCCGCGGCGCTACACCCTCGACACAATATTTCCCTACTTCGCTCATGACAACGAATCAATTGATGAGTTCCTATGTCGAGCAGAAGAAGCGCGACGCCTCGCTAGGCTACGCACCATTGCATCGCAGGACCGGTCCAAGATACGCTATGACGGGCGTCACCGCCACGTTTACTTCGATCCTGGTGACCTTGTGTGGCTCTGGACGCCGTTGCGGAAGCGTGGCTTGTGCCAGAAGTTTCTCGCCCCCTACGTCGGCCCTTACGTTATTCTGGAGCGCCTCAGCGATGTAAACTACCGCATTGCGCGTCTCATGAGCAGTGGATGACACTCGGCCAAGGCTGAAGTGACACACGTCGCGCGTCTGAGGCGTTACAACCCACGAGATGACTGACTCGCCCGGCGGGCTTCGTCTGCCAGCGGGGAAATGTCACAAGCTGTCATGAACCACGCCTGCCGCGCAAACAACCAGATGAAAGGAAGAAGAGAACGACGTGAGCCAGGCTGCCGCGAGACCGCTCTACAACAACCGCGCCCATCAACCAGATTCATCAGGTTCTGCATTAAAACACCTCTTGTGTAACAATATGACAAAAAGATAGTTTGGAGGCAAATGGGCTAAGCGCATACAGCTGAACAGGGTAGGGTTCCTTACACGTCACGCAAAACATGCCTGACGTAGAAAATACGCACTGGTTCGGAATGCGACTGAGAACTTCAAAGTACGGAGCCTCTCGATTGGCGAATCGAGGGATTCCTCCACGCTACGTGCAGGCTAGAAACTATACGGGATACGCCACTACATCTACTACAGAGCGCATTCGTCAATGATAGCAGCATGGTTCCAAAGTGCACAGGGGCAGGTTCATGCGAGTATCGCAGGTTTGCCCACGCCACGCGCGATTCACAATGATATCGTATGTGGACATTGTCACCTCAAGGCTGGTTTGTCCACCGCGTGCGCCAGCCTCCGTTGCGAGGCTCGACTGAGGGAAACTAAGCAGTTTCCCTGACTAAACGAGTCGCTAAACGAGTCGCTAAACAAGTCGCTAAACAAATCGCTAAACAAGTCGGTAGTTGGGGAGTAATGGTGGGGTGTTGCGCTGGCATCCCTTTAGTCCCTTTTATCTCTGCGTCCCTCGCCCTACTCCACCAAGGCCGCTTTATGGGTGCCATTATTCTGCTAGCTGCTTGTAGGCAGCAATCACGACCGATTCGCGCAAGTGACATCCCGCATGCTGCGCACAAAGATGAGGCTCAAGTTCAGCCTGAGGCGGGCACATACCGTTCTAGAGAAGGCTTGTCTTCTGGCCACTCTAGCGTTGAGTGATGAGCGCGGAAGGTCGCGGACACAAACATTCGCTGCTTTGAGTGAAACTTGCATTCTGGATACCCCCAAGGCCATAAAGTTAGTATACCTACGCTGCAGGAAAATCTGGGCGAAAAATGTCGCAAACACAAAGGCGCCGCCATGTTTCTATCTCTCATTTTTGTAACGCTAAAAATATTTAAAATGCTATGCAAAAAGAAGCATTTACACGTAGCGTGAACGCATGGGCAGTGTGTAAAGTTCAGTCCAGATATTTTTCAGAAAGATCGAGTGGATATTCACGAAATATTGATGTGAAATTTACGCGGCGAGATAAAACGCCTTTGCAGGTGTCTGAACTTTATGGCGACACCGTACTGAGTGGGGCTCGGTATCGCGTTGGTTGTGCGCCTTGTCTGAAAGAAATCTCGACGTCAGCGCACATGTGCCTGCACTCTGTAGCAACTTGGCAGCGTCCTTGCTGTTCCCGATTTCAGCGTATGAGCGCTATGGCAAGGTGTGCCTCTAGAGTTGGTTACATTAACTGCGCGATCACGTGCGATCACGTGATCGCGGAGAACAATGCGCGGAATGCTCATTCCGCCCGCTTATCCGCGTGCTTATGCCTCCCGTAGGGCCTTGGTCGTACAAGTAATGTAGAATTGAGTGCTTTAGACTATGAATAACAACAATATAACTGAATGTGAAGAAGTGCAAGAAGATTACGCATGGAAATAAGGCATTAATTAAAAAGGGAGTATTTTAGGGTCGTGTTGCAGAGAAAGAGGAAATAGCCTTTCGGACTCTGAAAGCTTGGTGCTTCAAAAGATCGGAATACATATTCTTTTGCAACGTTGAACAAAACGTCACTGGCTCAATTAGCTTAAAGGGTTATCTTGCCGGTGGTGACTATATAAGCGAGATTATGTTACCACCTATAAAAACATTATGCTGCATTTTTATATATCTATTGGAAGATTAATGGTGTTCAGTTGTGCCTACCTGCGCTACATATTACCTAAATATCCACCGTTTCTATTGCCACCATACACTATTTATCACATTCATTCAATAAGTAACGTAATATCTAAATATGGTGGTCGCATACCTCTTCTTAGGGCGTTAGTTGATTCAGTAGCACATGCATTTTGCAAGTACAACACGTTTGCACGGGAGCGCATTGCACTTACAGAGAGAAAACAGGCATACGGGAATAAAACTCGCACAACCAGGCGCGTGCGCGCAGGGCACGAAAAAGTAAGCTCTACTTGGCGCAGCTAACGTGCATCGGCGGCGTATGAGGTGCAGGCTCGGAAGATGGGAATGCCGAGAATAATTCGAAAGTACTTTGTCCAGCAGAGAAGCCACCTCGGGATGTAATCGCGGTAGCATCCCATGGCTCGGTGATCATGCTGCAGTTCCGACAAGCAGCACCAGCGAACAATTATTCCCCGCGCATTGTAATCCAGCAGTGTTCAGCCGGCGCTGCTGGTCGCGGTCCCCTCGTAGTGCTGCCGACCGGCGGAAACGAGGAGAAGCGCCGTCTTCGCTCGAGACAAGACGATCACGTGAGATCCAGCATGCACCACGTACACCACGCACTGTTTCGACGCCCGACAAACGCGGAGGAGGAGGAGGAGGGGCGATGTTGTTGTGCCATTACCACAAGCCCGGATCCCGAATCTGCAAGATGCAGAATCTATCCTGCGAGCGCCATAATTCTCCCTTCACAAGTCAAGATGCTGCGCCTTCGTGCGGGAGAAGCCTCGGCGGAGCAGCGTGTTTTGACGTGCCCGCGTGTGCCCGACGGCCCGGCGCCGCACCTCCCTTGCCTGGAGGTCACCGCGCGCGCGAACTTTGAACCGAGTGGCCAGCGCGGCCGCTGGTTGGACCCCTCGGACGACCGTCGTGTGCTGACTTTGTATTGGGCCGTTTGAGTGACAATGGGCCTCGGGGATTATAAAAGCAGCAACACGCCGCTCGAAAACAGGATCTGCCGACCCCACCTGGAGAGAGGGTCGCTCCCGACTGGGGTGAGATGTGTCACGCGTTTTCGCCGGACGCCGTCGTGCGAGAACAGTCGCGTTTGTGTGAGCTCTCGGCCCCAGTGCCGATCCGTTCATGTCCTGTATGATAACCTGTATATAATGTATAAAGTCCCTTTTGTTATTCTCATCGACGCCAGGCTCGGAGTCTTCGCTACCAAAGCTCTGTCACGAAACGGGTGACGAGCGCTACGGGACCACAAAGCCGTATTCGTGGTGCAGCGGTGCAAGTTCGTAACACTGGATGGCAGCTACGGGATTGACCGGCATCAGCTACCTCGGCGCGGTGAGTGCCTGAAGTTTACCTCAAACACCAGACTTTCTCTGACACAGGTTATAGTAGCTTAGGGAAGGATTTGGTGTTGCATTGTGATAACCTTGTGTGTTTCAAGCCTAGTAAGAGTGTTTTGAAATCCAGGGGATGCTGAGGGGGTAAACAGGGCAGTGTGTGATATACTTGCATATGGCTTACTAGTAGTGTTATAGTAGCGTACGGCAGGTATATTCAAAAAGGGTAAACAGCAGGAGGACAGTGTGAACGATGGAGAAGTACAAGGTGAAGGAACTTCTCGAAATTTGTGAGGAGTTGGGCATTGAGTTGGGCTCAACCAAAAGAAAGAATGCGATCCTTGAGGTCATGAGGACTGGGGACGTAACGGCTGAGGAGGCCGCTGAGGCCTGGGCGGATATCAATGAACGACGGGAAAGGGAGGAAAGGAGAGAACAGGAACGTCGCGAAGAGGAGGAAAGGAGAGAACAGCAACAGGAGGAAAAGAGGGAGAAGGAACGTTGCATGGAGGAAAGGAGAGAGATTCGTGAGCACGAGCTTAAAATGAAAGAGTTGGAGACTCGAAATAGCTCGCCAGCGCCTAGTCTCACTTCTAACGTTCCAAGAATACGCGATCAACTTCCACCCTTTGTCGTCGGAGAGGATATGGCCAAATACCTCGTGAAATTTGAGCACGTGTGCGAACGGAATAGCATTGAGCGATCCCTCTGGGCACAGAATCTGTTAGCGTTGCTTCCTGGGGAGGCATCAGACGTAATAACTTGCTTATCGAAAGAGGCGTTTGAGAGCTACAGTGATGTGAAGGAAGCGCTACTGCGGAAGTACAAATTGTCGCCCGAAGCTTTCCGGCAGAGGTTCCGGTACGCAAAAAAGGGTAAGGAGTCGAATGTTGACTTCGCGTTTCGTCTAAAAGCCGACTTGGTGGAATGGCTGAAGGGCGAAGAGGTTTACGACGACCGCGACAAAATCGTCGAATGCATCGCGTTGGAGCAGTTCTACCGTTGCATTGATGAGGATGTCCGGCTCTGGCTGCAAGATAGGCTAAAGGAGGTTAAGCTAAACAAGGCAGCAGAGTTAGCGGAAGAGTATTACACCCGCCGCAGCTTGCACAGCAAGGCGGTGCGCGTAGAAAAAGCTGATAGAAGAGATGTGTTTTCCGGGAAGTCCGACGAACGGAAGCAAATCACGCGTCGCGAGTTTCGGAAAGATGAGTCTCTTACCAAAGAAACTGTAAGGGAAGGACAGAATGCATCTCAGAATGCTAACGATGGTCCCAAGCAGCGAAACGATACGACGCGTTCTTTTGAAAAACGGAAGCCGTTAACTTGCTACAATTGCAAAAAGCAAGGGCACATCGCAGTGAGCTGCCCGGAGAAAATTGCTTTTGCGACAATACGGGAAACTAACAAAAACATACGACTATTGGAGCCATATATGCGGGAAATTAAGGTAAACGGCAAGAAGTGCCGAGCACTTCGAGACTCGGCAGCAACTATGGACGTTGTTCACCCGTCTTTCGTCTCCTCGAGTGATTTTACGGGAGAGTGCGCTTGGATACGGCAAGTGGCCGAGGAGGAGAGTGTCTGTTTACCGATCGCAACGGTTACCATTGAAGGAGAGTTTGGGAAACTTAACACAGAAGCCGCTGTGTCTGCCGCCCTCCCGGAGCATTTTCCCTACCTCTTCTCAAATAGCTCGGAGCAGCTGCTGAAGGATCAGGGCAAATCATTCTTTGCCGACGTGGCGTACATGGCCCTCACGCGATCCAAAGCGCGCCAGCTGTCGAGGGAACTTGACTTTGAGTCGGTGAGCGAACAGCGGTGCGGCACACGGACTGATCAGGGTAACTTGAGTGGCGAGCAGGCACCGGAGAGGCAGAGCTCGGAGGCTGGCCTGGTCGAGCGTGTCCTGGAAGTGACTGGGAGTGACGCGTACCGTGCTAGCCGCGATAAGGACACGACGCCGCAGTTAGGCGACGCAGGCTTCCTACTCGCTCCGGTTTCCGCCAGCTGGCAGGAGCTGGCTGCAGTTGAAAGAGAAACTCTGATTCGCGAGCAAAAGGAAGATTGTTCAATAGCCGATCTGATGAAGAGCGTCAAACTGGGAGTGAAAAAAAAGAGGGTTTCATTTTACGAGGAATCTGGCTTATTGTACCGCCGCTACACAGATAAGCAGGGTCGCAAATATGAACAGCTTCTGATTCCTCGGAAATATCGCCGACAGTTACTGGAACTCGCGCACGAAAATGCGTGGGCAGGGCATCTTGGCTTGAAAAAGACCAAGGCTAGAATGGCTCAGGAGTTTTATTGGCCGTATTGTTGGAAGGATGTCGAACAATTCGTGCGCTCTTGCGACACCTGCCAGAGAATCGGCAAATCCACTGACAAGTGGAAGGCACCGATGAAGTTGGTGCCAGTCATATCCGAACCTTTTCGGCGACTAGTAATCGATATTGTAGGCCCTCTGCCAGAATCAACGAACGGTTGTAGGTATGTTCTGACCGCCCTGTGTGTCGCGACCAAGTTCCCCGAGGCAGTACCTCTTAAGGAGCTAAATTCCTCCCAGGTCGTGGACGCTCTGCTCTCAATGTTCGCACGCGTCGGGTTCCCTTCCGAGATTCAGTGCGACAATGGCAGCGTTTTTACCAGCTGCCTAACTTCTACTTTTTTGGAAAGATGCGGCATTAAAGTAGTGCACAGTTCCATCTATCACCCGCAATCTAACCCAGTAGAGCGGATGCACTCGGTGCTGAAGCGAATATTGAGAGCCCTGTGCTTTGAGCGTCACTGTGACTGGGAGGCCTGCATTCCCGCCGCTATGTTCGCCTTGAGATCGGCTCCCCATGAGAGCACCGGCTTTAGCCCCGCGGAGCTTGTATATGGCCGGAGCCTAAGAACTCCGTTGCGCATGCTGCGAGAGTCTTGGGAAGGCAGTGACGACGACCCAAATGTAGTCTCGTACGTCCTCGACCTCCTCCAGAGGCTCGGGAAAACCAAAGATCTTGTAGAGAGCCACATGAAGGCGGCGAAAACCTTGTCAAAGGAATACTACGACAAGTCAGCAAAAAAACGCACCTTCGAAGAAGGTAGCCAAGTGATGTTGCTGCGACCGTCGAAAAAAAACAAGCTCGAGGTTCATTGGGAGGGGCCCGCAAAGGTTGTAACTAAGCTTTCCGATACCAACTACGAAGTTAAATTAGGGAAACGGCCCAACAAAATTTACCACAGTAACTTGATGAAACCCTACATTCAGCGTCGCGCGATTATAAGCATGACGATAAATGCTGACGATGAGGAAGGGGCCGAAATCCTGACGACGGCTGATATGAAGGGATGTGGTATAGAGCTAATGGTGGAACAGCTGACGTTGGAAGCGCGTCTAAGTGCCGCCCAAAAGGAGGATTTAAAGGGAATCGTTTCAGAGTTTAGGGAGGTTTTTTCGAGCCGTCCCGGAAGAACGACGGTCCTAGAGCATGACATCGAGTTAACCTCTGATCAACCGATCCGCAGTAAACCGTACCGGTGTTCGCCCGTGCAGAAAAAAATCATGGCTGAGGAGATTCAGCGCATGCGTGACTTGGGGGTTATAGTACCAAGTGAGAACGACTACACGTCTCCCTTGATACTAGTCCAGGCTCCAGGAAAAGATCCGAGGCCATGTGTCGATTATCGGCGTCTGAACGCGATAACCCGAGATCAGACATATCCTATACCGAACCTGGAAGAAAGGGTAGAGACAGTGTCGAAGGCAAATTATATCTCTACCCTGGATCTCGTGAGAGGCTATTGGCAAGTACCCCTTACGGAACGGGCTAGCCGCTATGCCGCCTTCGTTTCCCCGCTTGGAACATTCCGGCCACTCATGTTGAGCTTCGGCCTCAAAAACGCGCCGTATTGTTTCTCTAGCCTGATGGACAGAGTGCTGCATGGTTTAGGCGAGTTCGCATTGCCGTACCTCGATGATGTTGCCATATTTTCGGACACTTGGGAATCACATCTGGAGCACTTGCGAGTCGTGTTGAGCCGGTTGAAAGAGACAGGTCTTACTGTGAAACCAGCTAAATGTCACCTAGGTTGCGGTGAAGTGACTTATTTGGGCCATGTGGTGGGGCGCGGCCGGCGTAGACCGTCCGACATCAAAGTAGCTGCTATTTTGAACTATCCCCGGCCAACCACGAAGACGGATATACGGGCCTTTTTAGGTTTAGCTGGATATTACCAACACTATGTGAGAGACTACTCTGACCTTGCCAGCCCGCTAACCGACGCACTTCGGAAGTCGGAGCCCGTCAAGGTGACGTGGGACTCAAAGAAAGAAAATGCGTTCCAAATGCTGAAGCGAGCATTAAGCCATAAGCCCGTTCTGACGGCACCAGACTTTTCGAAAGGTTTCGTCATTCAATGCGACGCGAGTGATCGCGGCATGGGAGCGGTACTATGCCAGGAAGATGCTAGTGGTCATGAACGACCAATTTTGTATTTAAGTCGCAAACTAAGTTGTAGAGAAGAGGCATACAGCACCTCTGAGAAAGAATGCGCCTGCGTTGTGTGGGCCGTTCAGAAGCTGGCTTGTTATGTCTCCGGTTCTAAGTTTGTTGTGGAAACAGACCATTGCCCTCTAACTTGGTTAAGTAGCATGTCCTCTAAAAGCGGCCGTTTGCTGAGATGGAGCATGACCCTACAGCAGCACAGCCTCGTTGTCCGTTATAAGAAGGGAAGGTTGAACGCGAACGCTGATGCTCTAAGTCGTGCATTCTAGGCCTCGCTTCTTTCAGTGGCCTACTCGTTCCTGCTCGTTGCTTACCTTCTCTTACTTCGCGACGACCTGTCCTGTTCACAGGGAGATCGGGGCAAAAATGAATGACCTCATTTGCTTCCTCAGTAGTATGTTTTCGGTCCAAAGCGATTTCAAGGGGACCATTCTATTTGTCATTATTATTGCTGATTATTAATTGTTTCTATTTTGTTATGTTGATGATTTGAAAACTGATTGTTTAAGCCTTGTGTGCTAGATCGTACACCTGCCTCTTGTTGCAGCGGGAGAAAAAAAAAAGGGGAAAACAATTTAGTTAGGTTGATTTGAATTATGGCCTTGTCTGGTGTTTGACGGGAGACAGAGGGCACTTGTTCGTGTTGGGTGTTGCCTTTTGCCGGTCGGTTTTGCAAGCTGCAGAACGACCCAGCGGGACCAGTGGCGAGAAGCAAGGTCTTAGGAACGACCCGAGCGGAGCTGGTCAAGGTGCCTTGGCGACGACGTGGTGAGCAGAGCTCCTGTCCTGGCGAGTCGGACCTGGGCACGTGAGGTTACCTGGCGTCCCGACACTGGACGTGAACTTGGACGAGCCTGACGAACGTGCGCGCCTGGCATCCGAGCCACGTGGAGGTAGCTCGTCTTCCCGGCGCCTTATCTGAGGGCGGGGATGCTGTTGTGCCATTACCACAAGCCCGGATCCCGAATCTGCAAGATGCAGAATCTATCCTGCGAGCGCCATAATTCTCCCTTCACAAGTCAAGATGCTGCGCCTTCGTGCGGGAGAAGCCTCGGCGGAGCAGCGTGTTTTGACGTGCCCGCGTGTGCCCGACGGCCCGGCGCCGCACCTCCCTTGCCTGGAGGTCACCGCGCGCGCGAACTTTGAACCGAGTGGCCAGCGCGGCCGCTGGTTGGACCCCTCGGACGACCGTCGTGTGCTGACTTTGTATTGGGCCGTTTGAGTGACAATGGGCCTCGGGGATTATAAAAGCAGCAACACGCCGCTCGAAAACAGGATCTGCCGACCCCACCTGGAGAGAGGGTCGCTCCCGACTGGGGTGAGATGTGTCACGCGTTTTCGCCGGACGCCGTCGTGCGAGAACAGTCGCGTTTGTGTGAGCTCTCGGCCCCAGTGCCGATCCGTTCATGTCCTGTATGATAACCTGTATATAATGTATAAAGTCCCTTTTGTTATTCTCATCGACGCCAGGCTCGGAGTCTTCGCTACCAAAGCTCTGTCACGAAACGGGTGACGAGCGCTACGGGACCACAAAGCCGTATTCGTGGTGCAGCGGTGCAAGTTCGTAACAATGTTTACGCGCACACATGCCGCGCTCGCTGAGCCGTGCTCCCGCATGGGTTGCAGAAAATAGCGCTAGCCTTTTCTCCTTCCCCTCAAGAACCACTTCTCTCTTCTCTCGTAAGCGCCACACGGAGTTAACCTCATTTACAATGCAAACACGTGGTTTGCGCCGAAGAACAGAGCGGGTCAGGAGCAGGGCGCTCGTTTGGTGCTGCTGCTGCCGCCGCATGGACGCCGGCACCGCCGTGAGCAGCGCGGCTGTTGCCGGCGTTTTTGTGCAGCAGCAAGGATGGAAGCACTAGAGCGAACGTTCATATGGTTCTCGCGCGAATAGACCAGGTTACGTTCACACTTCGTAACATCTGCAGGTTCATCAGTGACAGAAGGTTGGCAGGTTGCGCCAGTTGGTGCAGCATCATCTTGCCTTCTTTCTTTAACGCAACTCAGGTTGGGCGTACTTGAAGATGAGTAAGAGAAAACTATCACACTTCCGCCATAAGGAAGAAGCTGTGGGTGCCGTACCGACATGTTACAATATTACCCGAAGTGTAAGACTCGTAGCTGCAGTGGCAGTATGAATTGAAGTAAATGTAAGCGGGCTAAGTGAAAACGAGCTGTTGTGCTAGGGGTCTTCTGCTTGAATCCTGCCATCGAAAAATGTCATTTATGTTCATTAATTAAAGCCAACGTTTTTCTTAGTGACTATACCGGTCACCACTTTTTCTTATCTGGTATACTTCAAACCTCCGTCCTGGGCCGATCCTAGAGATAGACGAAGAAGATTATTTTATTGTACTACACCGATATATAAAATGACTGTGACACTATGTGTACTTATAGCCGATATGGCTAGCTGAGCATCGATCGATTACAAAATGATTGTGTAAGTACAGCGTTCGCGAGTACAATGTTAAGGGGAAAATTGCATCAGTGTGACATATAATAGGAGCAGTACTTTGTGAGCACAATAATAATATGGCGACTGGTAGTCCCCTAAAGGAAGCTTATCTTGAGCGAGGGTGAAATATTTGGCAGACATTTAATCAAGCTGCGTATATTGTTCCAAATTCTTGCGCCAGCAAAGGATATTGTTCGACGGCAATAAGCTATGTGGATTATCGAAGATTAAGATTTTTTCGTTCAGCCTGTCGAGTGCTACACCTGCGTTTTATAAAACTGGTGAGTGATACGGTACATTCTTGTAAATTATTCTGTGCAGTAATGATGCGTTTTTATGTTGCCTAACGATATTAAATGGTACTACGTTGAGATTTCTGAAAAGTTGTGTGGATGGTGCGTTCTTGGGCGCTGATGCAATTGTTCGCACAGTACTTATTTGCAGGATGCTTCTTGCCGAACCATATGAAGCCTACGTGTAGCCCCATGATTCTATGCAACGTATCAGGTGAGAGTAAAATGCGCTAAAATATGATATACGGAGTGTCTGTAAATCAAAATAGTTTGAAGTCTTAAAAACCGTGAAGCATCCAAACTTAGTTTATGCATAAATGATTAATATGAGTTGCGCGATGGAAAATGAGTCAAGAGTCACGCCAAGGTAAGGTTGTGCGTTTATCTTCTCAATAACAGTTCCCCCAATGTACAGCTCCCAGATTTTAGGTACCACTTTTCGGTTATTAGCGGGTAATCCTGCTTCTTGAAGAGAGCGCTGTGCTATAGGTAAGGCAGTGCCATTTGCATATAGAGCTGCTTCCGTGTGGGTCAGAGAGAGAGGATAATCGTTGATGAAGATTAGAAACAAGTTGGGTCCGAGAACTGAATTTTGTGGTGCTGTCGTTTCAGTGAGTTTCCTGTCTGATTTTTCTGCTCAGTCAAATAGCTGTGAAAAAGTTTTGAAGCTATCCCTATGAATCCAAAGCATTCGAGCTTTTACTGCAAAATATTGTGGTACACTCAGCTGAAATCCTTTCTTTATATCTAGGAAGATACCTCTGACAATTTTGTTGTTGTTCGAAGCCCGCTTTATTGTTTCTGCCGCAAAATGTACTTCCGTGCACGTCCGCACCAATAAAACTGCGTCGTTTTCAGGATGGAGCTCTGTTGTTGTCTCGCGCTTATGATATTTAAGTCTGAGAAGATTTAAGATAGAAGGCATGTGCTGTCGGGTGGTTAGTTTCATGACATTGGTGACCATTCTCAAAATTCTGAGGAATAAATTTGTCAAGAATGTAAGACATGGCATGAGCAACTTTAGTGATAGAATAGTGTGGCAATAAAATACGCATATACAGCATGTCGTATAGCATGTAGTGGTCAGTTTGGCTAGGGCAAATCATCGAGACATGTCGTTTTCAGTGTAACATGACCAAGTTTTATGGTCAACAATTTAAGAAAGTAAACAGGATCTAAAAACGCCTTCCACTTTGCGCTGCCCTTCCTGCATGCTAGCAGTGATAACGCAAATATTTCGGGCAACGTACGGTGGTCAGAGACGAATGCTTCACGAATATGTTGATGGTGATTTAAGTTTGAGTACAGCGTGCACCACGACAATTGAAGGAAATGGGCTAGAAGCCATTGAAAATAATGTCATTTAGTTTAGGAGAGATTTTAGTCGGTGTAGTGGAGAACATATCAACGAATTCAAAAGCACGCACTACCGATTTAGGTGTGCAATATAGATATTAGGCTTAGAAAAATAGTTGACTTTCTTAGATGATTCTTCGGACAACGGTTCAAGGGTGGTTGTGTTATTTCTAAGTGATTTATGCTGGTGCGATGAGTCTGTAGAGCACCTTCTGTGCCATTGCCAATCCTGTGACACTCAACGACGTACTCTACAAACTAAAATCAGTCTATTACATAACAGATTGCTCTATGAGGAAAAGTTCCTGGGACCATGGCCTATGCATTCTTGCATGCAAAATGCCACAAAAGCGCTTTTGCCCTTCTTGAAGGCTACTGGACTGTACGAGCGCTTGTGACAGTGGATATTCCTCTGTGACTGACTCTCCGAATGACTGACTTCACTATATTTCTTCTCTCTCCTTCTCATCTAATCTTCCCCTTTCCTCATCCCGAAGTGTAAGGTAGCCAACTGGATATGTCCTTGCTTCACCTCCCTAACTTTCCCTTTCCGTTTCTCTGTGTCTATCTTTGCGCATATTGGATTTTTTTATGCCTCTGAGAGAGACATGCACACCATGGTACCTTGGTGGTGAAGCAGCGCACAGACACGGACACAGTGAAGAGAAACAGGAAAAGACGACACTCGCTGCCCGTGTGTCCTTTGTGTCTCTTTGTGTCCGTGTCTGTGCGCTGCTTCATCACCAAGGTACCATGATCACACACCAACTAGCCCAACTTTCCACTTTATTGAACATGCACACCAGCGTGAAAAATTAGTATGCAAAATGTTATAATTATACTTCACGTTTAAACTCCGGTTATGACGCGTGCCAGTGGCCTGTAAACTCGCCCCTTCACGATCGAAGCGTTCGGGAAACGAGCAGGAGGGACTGCCACTTTAGCTGCCGCGGAGAAGAGAAGAAACGCAGGAAGATTTATGGTCAGTCACTAATGAAATGGGTGAAGCCTCGTGACACCTCTCGGTCTTATACGCCACAAAGAGAGGGAGATAGAAGCTGTGGGAACAAAAACAGGGCCTGTCTCCACTGCGGGGAGCAATGAGCGTTCCGCGGGTGCGGGGTCCAAAACAAAGACCTGTCAGTGGACCCGGCGACTGAGGTTCAAAGCCGGATTGCGGCCATTCATATAGCTCGAGGAGGGGGGGGGGGGTGAGCGAACCGTGCGCACGTGCCTGGTACACATGGCCCGTTTTGCTTGCTACCCTTGTATTACGATTGTGCCAGCGGGACGGAACGTTCGTTCGTCCACCGCGAGGCTCTCTCCACTGATTTGTTCTGATTTTTCATCTTGCGTCAATGGGTGTCCATTAGTGACTGCTGCTGCACAGAGCCCCAGACTTTTCCAGTGCAATATTGCACGCCTGCTCGAAACACGCAAAAGGAGCGCCGAGAATAGTTTCCCAATCTTCATACGTTTTCACGTGCCCTAGCCAAAAGATTATGACGCTGTTAACGTTGGAGATTTGAGATTACCTGACTGCAGAGAGAGTTACAAATGATGTGGGACACATATAGGTGATCGCTCTTTAATTTCGCGCATATATTGGCAGAGCTACTTTAGATTGCTGCGTCCTAGTATCGCCGCCTGACTAAGTGTTTATGACGCTCTTTTTTCGAGCTATAAATTATGGTTTCGATTACTCACTGCTGAATACACATTACGACCAATGCTTAATACAAAGACCTGCGTTTATTTGTATCTTTTAGGTGCATTCTAAAGAATAGTCCACATCAGTCAATTGGCCTCAGGTGTGATGGAGGATAAATCAGCATGGTAATTATGCTGTGTACTTAACCAAAGTAGAAGTTAAGATGAACTTTGTTACATAGACCCATGATACCCAGGAAACAGCAAAAACGCGTCGCTGACATGCTTTTGTGTTACTTTCCTAAGAAACCATGAACTTGATTTGAACTGGATAGTAAGATAACCAGAATTGAATAACTGGGGTAAAAAAGAACGCATAACTTTTAATTATTACGTAGAATCGAAAATGAAGATTAACTTCATCTCAAGCTCGTTGTTTTGGTGTAATAGAGCTATATATTACCAGACATTGAAACTTCTTATCCTTTACAAATTCTTCCTATACATGTTCAGAGGAAATTCCGTGCCCGGCGCAGCACTTATGCTGCATGATTTTTATTTTTTGCGATGACGTTCAAGAAAAGCATACATGTTATCAATTAGCTGCATACCAACGATTACACCTTTGCTTTCTAATAACTCTCCTCGCTGCTGAATATGCTGGCGCATTTCAATTTATTGCTCATTTATTGAACAACAAATATTCGACGACGATTTACCTTATAACTAATATATGAGCAAAAAACTGCTGCGGAGGTCTCACTGCTTCTAAATGCATTCGAAGCACGCAGCGCAACTATTTTTGCGATCTCTTGAAGGATGCTGGCTTATGTGAACGCCTTTGACTTGGTGAGGCGTTCCACACGCATCCACGAACTCACCGCATTTTTCCTTCCCTCCTACTCCTCGCTCTGCTTCATCTTTCCATTCCCCTTTCCTGTCCCTCAATGTTGAGCAGCCAATGAAACGCATTTCTGGCTAACATCCCTGCCTTTTCTCTCCTCCTCTTCCACTTGTATAGACAAAACGTTCGTAGAATCATTCGTCATGTTGCGTCGAATATCTCGCTTCTCTGTCTTGCCCTTGAGCTCCCAAATTTCCCTTTGCGCTTTGGAGCGTGGCACTTTAATCTCGGAAATAACTTCTAAGATCTGTGGTCCCACAGCCGTCATTACGCCACGTCGAAGCACTTCTTTGGCGTAACGTTGTGCTAAGCGTTATGTTGTGAAATTTTGTTTTGTTTCACTCTTTAGGGGACAATAGGGGGCGGGAGGGTGTACTGTGGTCTGTGAAAATATCTCAAGAGCAACTGCCCTATATGACTGGCGCCGCAGTGTCAGGACGGACTTTCTACTGCTCATTGTTAGGAAAGTGCAAACGGACAAAGATGACAGAACACAGGACGTCTTTGTCCCTTCGCACATACCTAACACAGAATCCACACCAAATGATCCAATTCACCATCTTGTTGAGCTCCCTACCGTGTAGCGTTTTTAAAAGTAAATATCGACATGCATGACGGGCGTGCCAACAAAAGATTTTGTGTGTAGGCAGCCTATGTGAATTCCTTCCTAGCGATTGACGCGCATGTGAACATCATGCCCCTTATAGGAGCCTTTAAGTGGTGTCTTCTCTGACCCTGCTTACGCATACCCATAAGAGGCTGAAATACTCTATTTTACCATACTCAGGAGATATGAGAGCTTCGTGATTGACACAAAATGCTGTTATTATATTTGAAGCTAAGTCATTGGCAGCTAACGGTAATTAAGGTAGTTCAGAGCTGCTTCTCAGCCATCATGGCTACGACCTCTGCTCCTGGGCGAATACTATAGTGACGTGGGCATAACCATATCACAGTGGCGTGCCTTAAATAGCACGCAGACCGGCAGGGTTAGCCACTCTTACTCGGAATGTCTCTCTCCTTGTCGTGAGTGCGTCACCACGATTCCATCAATTCAGTCTATGCTACTAATGCAAGTACATACAATGTACAGCACATCTTCACCCCATATACCCGTTGTCCTTCTGGAAGTGCGAACGGTTATACAGGTTTATGAAGAATACTACTTCCCATGCTGTCTGGAAGCCTCCTCTATTCAGTTCAAAAGTACTTGCAGGGTGAGATGTCGTGGTTTTTTCACCCACTTGCTTTTACCCAGTGGAACACAGAGAGGCAGCCCTCGCGGCTTTAAGCGACCATGCTGGATTATATAGTGCAATCCTGTTGTTACCCCTTAAAAGAGGGTGCCTTCCATGTGGCTAAGACCTTTTAAAACACAAGGACGATGAGCTGAAGTTCAGAAATGACATGGCGAAAAGTTGTGTCTTTAGGAAGCGTGCGATTCACTGGAGCTCTCACTGTTGACTGGCCTAAAAAACGCTTCAGTGGCAGAAACATCTGCCGTTTTTTTATCAGTGACACCAACGTGCGCATCAACCATTGAAACGACGTACGGAAATCCCACTGTCTTGTGGAAAGTCCTATGTAGAACAAACTGGCCACTGCGCCAATAATCGAATGAATGAGGACGCTAATAGCTTGAAGAACCTGACTGCCCATCTTTGAGTGCACTATAAAACCGGCTCTTGTCAGCGGAGATTTTGTGATGTGAAGGTCCCGGGCAAAAGTAAAGACAAAAAGGCACGCCAGGTATTGGAAGCGCTTTACATCAAAGAAAAAAAGGTAGTGCTTGTGCAAGTCAGAATTCTTCTTATCTTTTGTACAACGTGCAGCATATCTTATTTATGACAATAAACTCATGTTGATAGTTCTGATAATCGACCTCGGTATTCTGTCCGAGGTGGCTGCAGTGCACCTGCGCGTTGGAAACAATAAATATTCGGTATCTCGACGCATTTTGAATAAATTTCTTGTAGCGCCTCTGAGATGCCTGCGTGCCTGATGCCTGATTGTGCCTTCGCGTTACAATTATGTTGTTAAACAAACGCAACTTCAATGAATTTATCCTATGCTGTATTGACATTAGAATGAAGTAAAAGCAACGCCTTCTATGTGCAGACATTTAGGACGAATACGTGTCCTAGCGTTTTTAGCGCGCAAATACTGGACACAGAAGGGATAAAGCAAGCATAAGCGCCATTCTTATTCTTCCCGTGCCAGTGACTTCTGTGCGTTAGGACGTTTGATCATGGGATACCAGTTAGCCCGAACTTTCACTTTGTTGATCAATATACGGCATTGCAAAAGCTTTTTCAGTATTTTCCATGCTTGCGAATGTGCAAGCGTAATTGCAGGTATGTTCAGGAACGAAGACGTCAGTTCTGCTATTAAGCATCTGTGATAATTATGCGCGTGGCCAAACCAGAACTTCCTAATTGGTACCTTGACTAAATGGATGCTCGCTCACGCCACGAAAGGTGCAAACGACCATTCGCGGAGAAAGCAATCGTGCGATGAGCCGCGCCCGTGTTTCCGCGTACCATCCCATACTGGACGCAAATTGAAGAGCTTCATCTGGCTGTCAAAAATGTACCGCGCTGATAAAGGGTCGGAGTTATAAGGGGTGGCGTGGACGCTGGTTGTTATGCTCCACAAGTTGCTCGGGTCTGCATCAGGGCTGCCAGTAAACTGATTACAGGTACGCCCCGTGTGCAGTTTCCTATTATCGCGTGTGCATGCGAAACGGCACGGCAATAACAGGGATGGTATGGCTTTTGGTAAGCAAGTTTTCGGCAACAGGGAACAATGTGATTCATATGGAAGGTTCCATTTGGAGAGTTTGCCATTCTTACTATGTTCGAAGGGACAAACATTTGGGGCAATCATTTTCGGAGGCAATCGAACCGCACCTGTGCGAATATTGGGCCGTAAGCATTTCTTGTTCGGTGCAAAACTCGCTATCGGACGTTGTCCGAGCACCGACTGTCTATCGGACTGTATGTAAATTCCTGAAAACTTAATAAAACACGTGACAAAAAGCGTTTATTTCTGCCTGAAGCAGTTACCAACCTTCACAAAAGTTTTTTTTTTCATTTTTGTACAGTTACAGAGAAGCGTGCTCACTGGAGGTGGCGATGATGGTGAGGATCTCGCCCCCATGGACTTCGGATCACCAGACTTCGAATGACAGTCCCTCGAGCAGGAGCAACTTGGTGCGGGGTCCACCGCACAGCCGCTGACCCAGGCTTGAGCGGTCCAGCTCGAACGTCAGGTCTCGAAGCAGCATCACAGCGGCCGCATTTAGCATCATGTCGACGTGACCATTGGCACCACGGCCCACATTTCAGCGAAAGGCGTTGTTACGCACACATAAGAACAACAAGACCAGAATCAGCTCTGGCCAGAGGACGATGACGACGTGTAATGCCGATGTGTGTACGACAACTAACGAGTCACGTGCCACGCGTTGAACTAATGATAGGTATTGGTAGGGCATATTGGGCATAGCCTAAGGGCAGTTGGAGGGAGGGTGGGTAATCGGAACCTAGCACTGATAAGACGAAGGCTTACTTCAGTATAGAGTTGGTGAAAGCAGAGGAAAGATAAGCAGAGGATGTTGCTGAAAGTGATGAAAAGCCTAAAGCACGGAAAACTACGTGTGGCGCACGTCTGCAAAATTTAGCTGAAATGTTCACAGCAGCGTATGTTACTCGCCTATTGTGTTTTTTACCAAGCTACCAAGGTGGTTCAGGATCCTTTTAACCCTGTAATACATAACGCACCATCTGTATACTGCTGCGTTTGAGACTTCGAAATTCATATTTGCGCGCGTGAAAAACAAGTAGCGATAACAATAGGCTGGAGCTAAATGCGGTTGTGAGCAGCTTAGTAATAGGATTGCTAACGGCAGTGCTAATTATCTTTACTGACAAATTTTATTGCTTTAAGCACAAGGGCCATCCAGCGGGCTGAGCATGCCGCTAGGACCCAAGAACTTCTGGCCGTCACCTAGGCGGGGCCTTTGGCCCTCCCCACCAACTGGCAGGGCACACAATAAAGTTATTTCCTCCTCCTCCTCCTCCTCCTCCTTTGAGCACAAATGTGCCGTCCATGGTGAGGAATGAAGGTGAACAAGTTTTGAAAATTTTCTGGGATGTAGAACTGTGCTTGGGCACTGCTTAGTTAAACACTCCCCAATACTCTTGGCTTCATTGTTGTTGGACGCTTTGAACAGCAAACTCTGCAAAGTAAGTATTTGAAACCTCTTGCAATCAGGGGCCTCATAAGCGGACAACGAAGACTGAAGTGGCACGAGACTTCTACGGCAATACTCAACATTCTTATGTATGTAAATAAGTTATGTAAATATGTTTGGATGACTTATGACGCGACTTTTAACTGGCGCTTGCATATTGAGTAAGTAGCCGGAAGAGGTACACGTGTCATTGGCATATTGCATAGCGTAGGCTATGCAATCCACTTATTAGAAAGAACCAATCAAAGATATATCGCATGTATATTCGTGTTGCTTTTTAGCCTGGTTGCGCACTCTTCTAGATTGCTGCACCCTCATTTTCTCTTGAAGTGCTGTGCGCTTGGGCTTAGCATAAGGCGTCCTTAAAGCTGTTGCAAATATTCTACGTCTACAATCGCAAGTTCCTTCTTTCTTTGGTAGCTACCGCCTTTCGGCTCTACAGACGTTCTTAAGAAGCCACAAGCCACCGCCAAGACGTTCGGAAACTGTTTTCATTTCCGTCCCCAGCGTAACTTTTCATGCGCGTATTTCGGATATACTTCTGTTCCGGCAGCTCTTATTCAATTTATAATGAGTTCAATGTCATTTTTTCTTGCGATCTAAAATTACTTCCACATAGCATTTTCGTCATCATTGCGACATTTGCGGCCCTATGTACTACATAAACTAAAAGCTTGGAAAGTTCAGTTCAGCTATTGGCACAACCTCCGCATGATTTCATTTATGAGTATCTTCTCTGGCACGCTCAGTGAAATATATTGCTTTGTGTAAAAATGTTTACGAGCTTCGAAATAACCGTACCGTTGACGCCGTGCGTTACCTCACGCCGCTTCCTAACTAACAGTGTGGTGGTCCCTAAACACCCTTTATGATCTTTAAAAGCTAAGTACCGAAAATATTTGCGGCCCTGCCGGCGCACTTTATTGAAAAGCTTCCACTTCCAGCTGGGAGATGCTATGTTCGTCTGCCACGTTGTTCGTGGGCCAGTCCAGCTGCGGAGTTCGACGGCGCTAGCACGCTTGTTTTCTTGCTGTGTAGTTCTATTGGCTACATAATTTCAGTGAAAGTAACTTTTGTATATCTGTCGCTGTTTGCTGGAAGTTATCGTACCTTTCCGAACGATTCTTGTGGTCTGCTGCTGCAATGTTTCATTGTTCGCGTCAATACAATTATTTACGCATATTAAAAGCCCAGATAGCACAACTATGGGCACAATTCATGTTTCGAAAAGCCTACCATCCGTCTGAATAGTGATTCCGCACCAGATTTGTCTATGAAATGCAAATTTGGCTTAGTGATCATGTTGGGTTTGTTCCTGAGCGCGAATGATGCGTAACTGCGAAGTGCGGCATCCTATTTAAAATCACTTAGTTGAGCTTTGGTTCAATACTTAAACACCAATGTACAGGAGACTCGGTTGAGGTTTTATTACAGTACAAAGCGAAAGAAAAAGACACTGCTGGTCGCGCCAGTTGCTGTCTGAGGTTTTGCGCATACAAGCTACGGCCGGCAGAAATAATAACGGTCGGGAGAAGACGGCTAGTGGATGGACTGATAATGGCGAGCAAGGACAGGGAAGAGGTATGCGAACTGTTTAATACGTACGACAATAAGTTTGCACCACTTGTACGCGAGTGTCCTGACACAGTTCGGAATTCTACGACGACCGAGTGACCGTTGCAAACATATTCAATAACACACTTCATATACTAAGCTGCAGGCACAGTTCTCAATTGTGCTACATGCCAGCGACTGATCGGAACATCTGCCATAACACTCTGCACATACAAAGGCGCGCGCGTGCACTGCTTTCTAGCGAACTAAGCAGCCGCAGTGCGACTACTCAGTTTCATCGTTTTGTGCCGCAATTGAACACACACAAAAGGAAGACACATAAAGACAACACGGGTCTTTTGTGTGTGTTCAACTGCGGCAAAAAACATGTCTTTTAGCAAGCACCAACAAAGCCAACAAGCAGTTCTGTTGAAAAAAAGTTTCATCGTTCGCACCGTCTACGACAAAACAGCACGTAAATAACAGCTGGAGCACCCTACTGGCACGTTTTCCTTCTTGTCAGTACCTAACTAATTTGCAATGATTCTTTACTGCATCTCACAGTAAAGCTGTGAAAGCAAATTCATGCCGATCATGTGCATACAGCGCGTACAATAGCCCCGCCGGAGCGCGTTAGGAACATGGCGGTCGAAGCGAGCCGCAAGGGAAAGGGTGGTAGGAGAGGAGGAACTTGACGCTGCTTGGCGAAAGACGATCTAAGGGCTTTACTTGTCATATGCGAATGACATCTTCACAAGCTACGAAATAGCGCACTCGCACTTGCGTTGCCGTGTAGATGAGCATTCTACGACCATCGACAAGTGACAGAAACTCGCGGATCAATCAGTGAGGCACACTAACTGAATTCCCTTTATAAACAGACTCAGGTATCCCTTTGACAGAGCAACTAAACCGCGTCTTATCAACGCACATCGCTCATGCTCGTAGCGCCATACCAATGCACGTCATGGATGTTTGAATTAATATATATTTCAAACTTGTAAAACGATCCCACGTTGCATTTCGTTTTAAGAACTGCGCCACTACAGGCGCGAAACGCAGGCACACGTCAACCGCAGCGCAAATGCGTAGGCCGACCCAAAATGCACGCTATAGAGTTTAGCGGGAACGCGTAGCCAGCGTGACTGGCGCGGGAATAGAACACGTCCCATCTCGTCGTCAGAACGACCTGAGACAATGTAGTCAGCTAAAACGGCCTACCTGGCCAAGGAACTGGTCGATGAAACAATGGCTGTACCTGTGCTATTCCAGTAGCCGAGAGGGTGAAGTGTTCAGTTCGCACCCTTAAGAACGGTGGTTGGAATCGTGGTGCCTGCATACATGCGGGTACTCAGGATCGCACTCCGACTACGAGAGCTGGATCCTAGGGTCGGCGTCTGCATTGCCAATGCGCGGACTAACGGTTGTGAGGGCGTCCGTACTGGGATAGGAGTAGCTCCGCATGATTAGGGAATCCGGCAATGTGGTAGTCCATCGAAATATAGTGCATAAGAGAAACTCCCGTGCCATAGTTTTTAAGATCCAGAGCTTTCGAGAGAAGTTTTGCAAAGGTAAGGGGATATTTTCACGGCCTATAGAACTACCGTTCTTCATCAGCTCCAATCCATTTATTTAGCGCGTAAATAAATGTAAGGGCACGCATGGGGCCCTTTATATGCGAAGATCCAGTTCTTTCGGGGAAAGCTATACTTCGTGACGGAGGCGGTATTTTCATGGGTACAGGCTTCCCATTTTTTTCATTCTGTGGAGAAAATTATTATGGGCTCCTTTATGCATTTATCGCATAAATCGACGTCTGGGCACGCGTCTACAGGTACAGGTACAGGTACAGGTACAGGTACAGGTACAGCTACAGGTACAGGTACAGGTACAGGTACAGGTATAGGTACAGCTCTTTTGGGGCAACTTATACTTCGTGGCAAAGGTGGCATTTTCATGGGCTATGGGCTTACCATTCTCTCACTTTTTGAAAAAAATATCGTGTGATAATTGATGCATTTATCCCATTAACCAATATCTGGGCGCGCGTATGGACCTATATATGCGAAGATTCAGCTCTGTCGGGGCAACCTATATTTCGTGGCTAAAGGCGGTATATTGATGGGCTAGTATATTGATAGGCTTACCGTTTTTTTTTTTCATTTTTTGGAGAAAGTAATTCTGCGCAAATTCATCAATTAGTCGCAAAAATTGACGTCTGGGCACATGTCTGGGCTTATATATGCGAAGGTACAGTTCATTTGGGGCAACCTATACTTCATGGCTGAGGCGGTATTTTCATGGGCTATGAGTTTCGCATTTTTTCATTTTTTGGAGGAAATTAATCTGCACTTATTCATTCATTTATTGCATAAATCGACCTTTGCGCACGCGTCTGGTCTTATATATGCGAAGATAAAGGCCATTCGGGGCGACTTATACTTCGTGGCTGAGCCAGTATTTTCATGCACTTACCATTTTTCATACACTGGAGAAAATTATTCTGTGCCAAATATTTCACTTATCGCCTAAATAGACGTCTGGGCCTATATAGGCGAAGATACAATACTTTCTGGCCAATTTAAACTCGGTGGCTGAGACAGTATTTTCATGGGCTGTAGGCTTACCGTTTTAAATTTTTGGAGAAAACAAATTCTGTGATAATTCATTTATTTATCGCATAAATCCACAACTGGGCGCAGGTCAAGGCCTATGTGCGCGAAGTTACAGCTCTTTCGAGGCAACTTATACTTCGTGGCAGAGGCCGTGTTATCATTTTTTCATTTCTTGGAGAAATTTTTTGTGTGCTAATTCATTCATTTATAGCATAAATGGACGTCTGGGCGCAGGTCTAGGCTTATATATATATCAAGTTGTAGCTCTTCCGAGGCAAACAATACTTCGTGGCTGAAGCGGTATTTCCATGGGCTATCGGCTTACCGTTTTCTCATTTTTGGGGAAAATTACTCTGTGCTAATTCATTCATTTATCGCATAAATCGACGTCTGGGCGCGTGTCTGGGCCTATATTTGCGAAGCTACAGCTGTTCTGGGGCAACATATACTTCGTGGCAGATGCGGTATTTCCATGGGCTATAGGCTTATCATTTTTTTTTTCATTTTTGAAGACAATAAATTCTGTGATAATTCATTTATTTATCGCATAAATCGACGTCTGGACGCGCGTCTGGGCCTATATATGCAAGGTTACAGCTCTTTCGGGGCAACTTATACGTCGTGGCATAGGCAGTATTTCCATGGACAATAGGCTTACCATTTTTTCATTTTTGGAGAGAATACATTATGTGAGAATTCATTTATTTATTGCATAAATCGACGTCTGGGCGCGTGTCTGGGCCTATAGTTGCGAAGGTTCAGCTGTTCTGGGGCAACATATACTTCATGGCAGAGGCGGTATTTCCTTGGGCTATAGGTTTACAATTTTTTTTTTCATTTTCGGAGAGAATAAATTCTGTGTTAATTCATATATTTATCGCATAAATCGACGCCTGGACGAGCGTCTGGGCCTATATATGCGAGGTTATAGCTCTTTCGAGGCGACCTATACTTCGTGGCACAGGCGGTATTTCCATGGGCTATAGGCTTACCATTTTTTTCATTTTTTGGAGAGAATGAATTATGTGATAATTCATTTATTTATCGCACAAATCGACGTCTGGGCGTGTGTCTGGGCCTATATATGCGAGGTTATAGCTCTTTCCAGACGACATATACTTCGTGGCAGAGGCGGTATTTCCATGGGCTATAGGCTTACCATTTTTTTCATTTTTTGGAGAGAATGAATTCTGTGATAATTCATTTATTGATCGCACAAATTGACGCCTGGGCGTGTATCTGGGCCTATATCTGCGAGGTTCTAGCTATTTCGAGGCGACATATACTTCGGGGCAGAGGCGGTATTTGCATGGGCTATAAGCGAACCATTTTTTTCATTTTTGGAGAGAATAAACACTGTGATAATTCATTTATTTAACGCACAAATAGACGTCTGGGCGTGCGTCTGGGCCTATATATGCGAGGTTATAGCTCTTTCCAGACGACATATACTTCGTGGCCGAGGCGGTATTTCCATGGGCTATAGGCTTAAAATTTTTTCATTTTTGGAGAGAATAAATTATTTGATAATTCATTTATTTATCGCATAAATCGACGTCTGGCCGCATGTCTGGGCCTATATTTGCGAAGGTACAGCTCTTCTGGGGCAACATATACTTCATGGCAGAGGCGGTATTTCCTTGGGCTATAGGATTACCATTTTTTTTTCATTTTTGGAGAGAATAAATTCTTTGATAATTCATTTATTTATCGCATAAATCGACGTCTGGCCGCATGTCTGGGCCTATATTTGCGAAGGTACAGCTCTTCTGGGGCAAGATATACTTCGTGGCAGAGGCGGTATTTCCATGGGCTTACCATTTTTTTCATTTTTGGAGAGAATAAACACTGTGATAATTCATTTATTTAACGCACAAATCGTGGTCTGGGCGTGTGTCTGGGCCTATATATGCGACGTTATTGCTCTTTCGAGGCAACAAATTCTTCGTGGCAGAGGCGGTCTTTCCATGGCCTATAGGCTTACCATTTTTTTCATTTTTGGAGAGAATAAATTCTTTGATAATTCATTTATTTATCGCATAAATCGACGTCTGGCCGCATGTCTGGGCCTATATTTGCGAAGGTACAGCTCTTCTGGGGCAAGATATACTTCGTGGCAGAGGCGGTATTTCCATGGGCTATTGGCTTGCAATTTTTTCCATTTTTGAAGAGAATAAATTCTGTGATAATAAATTTATTTATCGCACAAATCGACGTCTGGGCGTGCCTCTGGGCCTATATATGCGAGGTTATAGCTCTTTCGAGGCGACATTTACTTCGTGGCAGAGGCGGTATTTCCATGGGCTACAGGCTTACCATTTTTTTCATTTTCGGAGAAAATCACCTCAGTGATAATTCATTTATTTATCGCACAAAGCGACGTCTGGGCGTGCGTCTGGGCCTATATATGCGAGGTTAAAGCTCTTTCGAGGCGACATATACTTCGTGGCAGAGGCGGTATTTCCATGGGCTATAGGCTTACCAATTTTTTCATTTTTGGAGAGAATAAATTCTTCGATAATTCATTTATTTATCGCAAAAATCGACGTCTGGCCGCATGTCTGGGCCTATATTTGCGAAGGTACAGCTCTTCAGGGGCAAGATATACGTCGTGGCAGAGGCGGTATTTCCGTGGGCGGTATACCGCCCACGGAAATACGGAAAAAATGGTAAGCAACACGTAAACACGGAAAACACGTAACACGTAAACACGGAAAAAATGGTAAGCGGTATACCGCTTACCATTTTTTTCATTTTTGGAGAGAATAAATACTGTGATAATTCATTTATTGAACGCACAAATCGACGTCTGGGCGTGCTTCTGGGCCTATATTTGCGAAGGTACAGCTCTGTCGGGGCAAATTATACTTCGTGGCAGAGGCGGTATTTCCACAAGTCGACGTCTGGGCGTGCGTCTGGGCCTATATTGGTGAAGGTTCAGCTTTTCTGGGGCAACATATACTTCGTGGCAGAGACGGTATTTCCATGGGCTATAGGCTTGCCATTTTTTCCATTTTTGGATAGAATAAATTCTGTGATAATTCATTTATTTAACGCACAAATCGACGTCTGGGCGTGCGTCTGGGTTAATATTTGCGAAGGTTCAGCTCTTCCGCGGCGACATATACTTCGTGGCAGAGGCGGTATTTCCGTGGGCTATAGGCTTACCATTTTTTTCATTTTTGGAGAGAATAAATTCTTTGATAATTCATTAAGTTATCGCATAAATCGACGTCTGGCCGCATGTCTGGGCCTATATTTGCGAAGGTACAGCTCTTCAGGGGCAAGATATACGTCGTGGCAGAGGTGGTATTTCCATGGGCTATAGGCTTGCCATTTTTTCCATTTTTGAAGAGAATAAATTCTGTGATAATACATTTATTTATCGCACAAATCGACGTCTGGGCGTGCGTCTGGGCCTATATTTGCGAAGGTTGAGCTCTTCCGGGGCGACATATACTTCGTGACAGAGGCGGTATTTCCATGGGCTCTAGGCTTACCATTTTTTCATTTTTGGAGGGAACAAATACTGTGATAATTCATTTATTTAACGCACAAATCGACGTCTGGG
This sequence comes from Dermacentor albipictus, assembly GCF_038994185.2. NCBI lineage: Eukaryota > Metazoa > Arthropoda > Arachnida > Ixodida > Ixodidae > Dermacentor > Dermacentor albipictus. The sequence goes on from NC_091824.1 coordinate 67,082,413, forward strand.
CGTGCGTCTGGGCCTATATTTGCGAAGGTACAGCTCTTCAGGGGCAAGATATACGTCGTGGCAGAGGCGGTATTTCAGTGGGCTATACGCTTACCATTTTTTTTCATTTTTGGAGAGAATAAATACTGTGATAATTCATTTATTGAACGCACAAATCGACGTCTGGGCGTGCTTCTGGGCCTATATTTGCGAAGGTACAGCTCTTTCGGGGCAAATTATACTTCGTGGCAGAGGCGGTATTTCCATGGGCTATAGGCTTAGCATTTTTTTCATTTTTGGAGAGAATAAATTCTGTGATAATACATTTATTTATCGCGTAAATCGACGTCTGGCCGCGTGTCTGGGCCTATATTTTCGAAGGTACAGGTCTTCTGGGGCAACATATACTTCGTGGCAGAGGCGGTATTTCCATGGGCTATAGGCTTACCATTTTTTTCATTTTTGGCGAAAATAAATTCTGTGATAATACATTTATTTATTGCATAAATCAACGTCTGGCCGCGTGTCTGGGCCTATATTTTCGAAGGTACAGCTCTGTCGGGGCAAATTAAACTTCGTGGCATATTTTACGCGGTCTAGACGTTATTTCCCTGGGCTATAGCCTTACTGTTTTTTCGATTTTTCGAGAAAATTGATTCATGCCTATTCGTTCATTTATTGCGTGAATGCGGGTCCGCGCGTGCGTGTAGAGTGATCTAAACGAAGATCTAGCACTTTAGAGGCAACCTATTTTACGCGGCTGAGATGATATTTCCCTGGGCTATAGCCTTACTGTTTTTTCGATTTTTGGAGAAAATTCATTCATGCCTATTCGTTCATTTATTGCGTAAATGCGGGTCCGCGCGTGCGTGTAGAGTGATCTAAACGAAGATCTAGCACTTTAGAGGCAACCTATTTTACGCGGCTGAGATGATATTTCCCTGGGCTATAGCCCTACTGTTTTTTCGATTTTTCGAGAAAATTCATTCATGCCTATTCGTTCATTTATTGCGTAAATGCGGGTCCGCGCGTGCGTGTAGAGTGATCTAAACGAAGATCTAGCATTTTTGAGGCAACCTATTTTACGCGGCTGAGACGATATTTCCCTGGGCTATAGCCTTACTGTTTTTTCGATTTTTCGAGAAAATTCATTCATGCCTATTCTTTCATTTATTGCGTAAATGCGGGTCCGCGCGTGCGTGTAGAGTGATCTAAACGAAGATCTAGCATTTTTGAGGCAACCTATTTTACGCGGCATAGACGTTATTTCCCTGGGCTATGGCCTTACTGTTTTTTCGATTTTTCGAGAAAATTCATTCATGCCTATTCGTTCATTTATTGCGTAAATGCGGGTCCGCGCGTGCGTGTAGAGTGATCTAAACGAAGATCTAGCATTTTTAAGGCAACCTATTTTACGCGGCATAGACGTTATTTCCCTGGGCTATAAGCCTTTCTGCTTTTTCGATTTTTCGAGAAAATTCATTCATGCCTATTCGTTCATTTATTGCGTAAATGCGGGTCCGCGCGTGCGTGTAGAGTGATCTAAACGAAGATCTAGCACTTTTGAGGCCACATGTTTTACGCGGCTGAGATGATATTTCCCTGGGCTATATATAGCCTTACTGTTTTTTCGATTTTTCGAGAAAATTCATTCATGCCTATTCGTTCATTTATTGCGTAAATGCGGGTCCGCGCTTGCGTGTAGAGTGATCTAAACGAAGATCTAGCACTTTTGAGGCCACATGTTTTACGCGGCTGAGATGATATTTCCCTGGGCTATATATAGCCTTACTGTTTTTTCGATTTTTCGAGAAAATTCATTCATGCCTATTCGTTCATTTATTGCGTAAATGCGGGTCCGCGCTTGCGTGTAGAGTGATCTAAACGAAGATCTAGCACTTTTGAGGCCACATATTTTACGCGGCTGAGACGATATTTTCCTGGGCTATAGCCTTACTGTTTTTTCGATTTTTCTGGAAAATTCATTCATGCCTATTCGTTCATTTATTGCGTGAATGCGGGTCCGTGCGTGCGTCTAGAGTGTTCTAAACGAAGATCTAGCACTTTTGAGGACACCCATTTTACGCGGCCTGGACGTTATTTCCCTGGGCTATAGCCTTACTGTTTTTTCGATTTTTCGAGAAAACTGATTCATGCCTATTCGTTCATTTATTGCGTGAATGCGGGTCCACGCTTGCGTGTAGAGTGATCTAAACGAAGATCTAGCACTTTTGAGGCCACATATTTTACGCGGCTGAGATGATATTTCCCTGGGCTATAGCCTTACTGTTTTTTCGATTTTTCGAGAAAACTGATTCATGCCTATTCGGTCATTTATTGCGTAAATGCGGGTCCGCGCTTGCGTGTAGAGTGATCTAAACGAAGATCTAGCACTTTTGAGGCCACATATTTTACGCGGCTGAGACGATATTTTCCTGGGTTATAACCTTACTGTTTTTTCGATTTTTCGAGAAAATTCATTCATGCCGATTCGTTCATTTATTGCGTGAGTGCGGGTCCGCGCTTGCGTGTAGAGTGATCTAAACGAAGATCTAGCACTTTTGAGGCAACCCATTTTTCGCGGCCTAGACGTTATTTCCCTGGGCAATAGCCTTACTCTTTTTTCGATTTTTCGAGAAAAATCATTCATGCCTATTCTTCCATTTATTGCGTGAATGCGGGTCCGCGCGTGCGTGTAGAGTGATCTAAACGAAGATCTAGCACTTTTGAGGCCACATATTTTACGCGGCTGAGACGATATTTCCCTAGGCTATAGCCTTACTGTTTTTTCGATTTTTCTGGAAAATTCATTCATGCCTATTCGTTCATTTATTGCGTAAATGCGGGTCGGCGCTTGCGTGTAGAGTGATCTAAACGAAGATCTAGCACTTTTGAGGCCACATATTTTACGCGGCTGAGACGATATTTTCCTGGGTTATAGCCTTACTGTTTTTTCGATTTTTCGAGAAATGCATTCATGCCTATTCGTTCATTTATTGCGTAAATGCGGGTCCGCGCTTGCGTGTAGAGTGATCTAAACGAAGATCTAGCACTTTTGAGGCCACATATTTTACGCGGCTGAGACGATATTTTCCTGGGTTATAACCTTACTGTTTTTTCGATTTTTCGAGAAAATTCATTCATGCCTATTCGTTCATTTATTGCGTAAATGCGGGTCCGCGCGTGCGTGTAGAGTGATCTAAACGAAGATCTAGCTCTTTTGAGGCAACTTAATTTACGCGGTTGAGACGATATTTCCCTGGGCTATAGCCTTACTTTTTTTTCGATTTTTCGAGAAAATTCATTCATGCCTATTCGTTCATTTATTGCGTGAATGCCGGTCCGCGCGTGCGTGTAGAGTGATCTAAACGAAGATCTAGCACTTCTGAGGCCACATATTTTACGCGGCTGAGACGATATTTTCCTGGGTTATAGCCTTACTGTTTTTTTCGATTTTTCGAGAAAATTCATTCATGCCTATTCGGTCATTTATTGCGTAAATGCAGGTCCGCGCGTGCGTGTAGAGTGATCTAAACGAAGATCTAGCACTTTTGAGGCCACATATTTTACGCGGCCTAGACGTTATTTCCCTGGGCTATTATAGCCTTACTGTTTTTTCGATTTTTCGAGAAAATTCATTCATGCCTATTCGTTCATTTATTGCGTAAATGCAGGTCCGCGCTTGCGTGTAGAGTGATCTAAACGAAGATCTAGCACATTTGAGGCAACTTAATTTACGCGGTTGAGACGATATTTCCCTGGGCTATATATAGCCTTACTGTTTTTTCGATTTTTCGAGAAAATTCATTCATGCCTATTCGTTCATTTATTGCGTGAATGCGGCTCCGCGCGTGCGTGTAGAGTGATCTAAACGAAGATCTAGCACTTTTGAGGCCACATATTTTACGCGGCCTAGACGTTATTTCCCTGGGCTATTATAGCCTTACTTTTTTTTCGATTTTTCGAGAAAATTCATTCATGCCTATTCGTTCATTTATTGCGTGAATGCGGGTCCGCCCGTGCGTGTAGAGTGATCTTAACGAAGATCTAGCACTTTTGAGGCAAGTTATTTTACGCGGCTGAGACGATATTTCCCTGGGCTATAGCCTTACTGTTTTTTCGATTTTCCGAGAAAATTAATTGATGCCTATTCGTTCATTTATTGCGGAAATGCGGGTCCGCGCGTGCGTGTAGAGTGATCTAAACGAAGTCTAGCACTTTTGAGGCAACCTAATTTACGCGGCGGAGACGATTTTTCATGGACTATAACCTTATTGTTTTTTCGATTTTTCGAGAAAATTCATTCGCGCCTATTCGTTCATTTATTGCGTAAATGCGGGTCCGCGCGTGCGTGTAGACTGATCTAAACGAAGATCTAGCACTTTTGAGGCAACCCATTTTACGCGGCTGAGACGATATTTCCCTGGGCTATAGGCTTACTTTTTTTCGATTTTTCGAGAAAATTCATTCATGCCTATTCGTTCATTTATTGCGTGAATGCGGGTCCGCGCGTGCGTGTAGAGTGATCTTAACGAAGATATAGCACTTTTGAGGCAAGTTATTTTACGCGGCTGAGTCGATATTTCCCTGGGCTATAGACTTACTGTTTTTTCGATTTTTCGAGAAAATTCATTCGAGCCTATTCGTTCATTTATTGCGTAAATGCGGGTCCGCGATTGCGTGTAGAGTGATCTAAACGAAGATCTAGCACTTTTGAGGCAACTTAATTTACGCGGTTGAGACGATATTTCCCTGGGCTATAGCCTTACTGTTTTTTCGATTTTCCGAGAAAATTAATTCATGCCTATTCGTTCATTTATTGCGGAAATGCGGGTCCGCGCGTGCGTGTAGAGTGATCTAAACGAAGATCTAGCACTTTTGAGGCAACTTAATTTACGCGGTTGAGACGATATTTCCCTGGGCTATAGCCTTACTGTTTTTTCGATTTTTCGAGAAAATTGATTCATGCCTATTCGTTCACTTATTGCGTGAGTGCGGGTCCGCGCTTGCGTGTAGTGTGATCTAAATGAAGATCTAGCACTTTTGAGGCAACCTATTTTACGCGGCTGAGACGATATTTCCCTTGGCTATAGCCTTACTGTTTTTTTGATTTTTCGAGAAAATTCATTCATGCCTATTCGTTCATTTATTGCGTGAGTGCGGGTCCGCGCTTGCGTGTAGAGTGATCTAAACGAAGATCTAGCACTTTTGAGGAAACCCATTTTACGCGGCCTAGACGTTATTTCCCTGGGCTATAGTCTTACTGTTTTTTCGATTTTTCGAGATAATTCATTCATGCCTATTCGTTCATTTATTGCGTGAATGCGGGTCCGCGCTTGCGTGTAGAGTGATCTAAACGAAGATCTAGCACTTTTGAGGCCACATATTTTACGCGGCTGAGATGATATTTTCCTTGGCTATAGCCTTACTGTTTTTTCGATTTTTCGAGAAAATTCATTCATGCCTATTCGTTCATTTATTGCGTAAATGCGGGTCCGCGCGTGCGTGTAGAGTGATCTAAACGAAGATCTAGCATTTTTGAGGCAACCTATTTTACGCGGCTGAGACGATATTTCCCTGGGCTATAGCCTTACTGTTTTTTCGATTTTTCGAGAAAATTCATTCATGCCTATTCTTTCATTTATTGCGTAAATGCGGGTCCGCGCGTGCGTGTAGAGTGATCTAAACGAAGATCTAGCATTTTTGAGGCAACCTATTTTACGCGGCATAGACGTTATTTCCCTGGGCTATGGCCTTACTGTTTTTTCGATTTTTCGAGAAAATTCATTCATGCCTATTCGTTCATTTATTGCGTAAATGCGGGTCCGCGCTTGCGTGTAGAGTGATCTAAACGAAGATCTAGCCCTTTTGAGGCAAGTTATTTTACGCGGCTGAGACGATATTTCCCTGGGCTATAGCCTTACTGTTTTTTCGATTTTCCGAGAAAATTAATTCATGCCTATTCGTTCATTTATTGCGGAAATGCGGGTCCGCGCGTGCGTGTAGAGTGATCTAAACGAAGATCTAGCACTTTTGAGGCAACTTAATTTACGCGGTTGAGACGATATTTCCCTGGGCTGTAGCCTTACTGTTTTTTCGATTTTTCGAGAAAATTGATTCATGCCTATTCGTTCATTTATTGCGTGAGTGCGGGTCCGCGCTTGCGTGTAGTGTGATCTAAATGAAGATCTAGCACTTTTGAGGCAACCTATTTTACGCGGCTGAGACGATATTTCCCTGGGCTATAGCCTTACTGTTTTTTCGATTTTTCGAGAAAATTCATTCATGCCTATTCGTTCATTTATTGCGTGAGTGCGGGTCCGCGCTTGCGTGTAGAGTGATCTAAACGAAGATCTAGCACTTTTGAGGAAACCCATTTTGCGCGGCCTAGACGTTATTTCCCTGGGCTATAGTCTTACTGTTTTTTCAATTTTTCGAGAAAATTCATTCATGCCTATTCGTTCATTTATTGCGTGAATGCGGGTCCGCGCTTGCGTGTAGAGTGATCTAAACGAAGATCTAGCACTTTTGAGGCCACATATTTTACGCGGCTGAGATGATATTTTCCTGGGCTATAGCCCAACTGTTTTTTCGATTTTTCGAGAAAATTCATTCATGCCTATTCGTTCATTTATTGCGTAAATGCGGGTCCGCGCGTGCGTGTAGAGTGATCTAAACGAAGATCTAGCATTTTTGAGGCAACCTATTTTACGCGGCATAGACGTTATTTCCCTGGGCTATGGCCTTACTGTTTTTTCGATTTTTCGAGAAAATTCATTCATGCCTATTCGTTCATTTATTGCGTAAATGCGGGTCCGCGCGTGCGTGTAGAGTGATCTAAACGAAGATCTAGCATTTTTGAGGCAACCTATTTTACGCGGCATAGACGTTATTTCCCTGGGCTATAAGCCTTACTGCTTTTTCGATTTTTCGAGAAAATTCATTCATGCCTATTCGTTCATTTATTGCGTAAATGCGGGTCCGCGCGTGCGTGTAGAGTGATCTAAACGAAGATCTAGCACTTTTGAGGCCACATATTTTACGCGGCTGAGATGATATTTTCCTGGGCTATAGCCTTACTGTTTTTTCGATTTTTCGAGAAAATTCATTCATGCCTATTCGTTCATTTATTGCGTAAATGCGGGTCCGCGCTTGCGTGTAGAGTGATCTAAACGAAGACCTAGCACTTTTGAGGCCACATGTTTTACGCGGCTGAGATGATATTTCCCTGGGCTATATATAGCCTTACTGTTTTTTCGATTTTTCGAGAAAATTCATTCATGCCTATTCGTTCATTTATTGCGTAAATGCGGGTCCGCGCGTGCGTGTAGAGTGATCTAAACGAAGATCTAGCATTTTTGAGGCAACCCATTTTTCGCGGCCTAGACGTTATTTCCCTGGGCTATAGCCTTACTGTTTTTTCGATTTTTCGAGAAAATTCATTCATGCCTATTCTTTCATTTATTGCGTGAATGCGGGTCCGCGCTTGCGTGTAGAGTGATCTAAACGAAGATCTAGCACTTTTGAGGCCACATGTTTTACGCGGCTGAGATGATATTTCCCTGGGCTATAGCCTTACTGTTTTTTCGATTTTTCGAGAAAATTCATTCATGCCTATTCGTTCATTTATTGCGTAAATGCGGGTCCACGCGTGCGTGTAGAGTGATCTAAATGAAGATCTAGCTCTTTTGAGGCAACTTATTTTACGCGGCTGAGACGATATTTCCCTGGGCTATAGCCTTACTGTTTTTTCGATTTTTCGAAAAAATTGATTCATGCCTATTCGTTCATTTATTGCGTAAATGGGGGTCCGCGCTTGCGTGTAGAGTGATCTAAACGAAGATCTAGCTCTTTTGAGGCAACCTATTTTACGCGGCTGAGATTATATTTCCCTGGGCTATAGCCTTACTGTTTTTTCGATTTTTCGAGAAAATACATTCATGCCTATTCGTTCATTTATTGCGTGAGTGCGGGTCCGCGCTTGCGTGTAGAGTGATCTAAACGAAGATCTAGCACTTTTGAGGCAACCCATTTTTCGCGGCCTAGACGTTATTTCCCTGGGCAATAGCCTTACTGTTTTTTCGATTTTTCGAGAAAACTGATTCATGCCTATTCGTTCATTTATTGCGTGAATGCGGGTCCACGCTTGCGTGTAGAGTGATCTAAACGAAGATCTAGCACTTTTGAGGCCACATATTTTACGCGGCTGAGATGATATTTCCCTGGGCTATAGCCTTACTGTTTTTTCGATTTTTCGAGAAAATTCATTCATGCCTATTCGTTCATTTATTGCGTAAATGTGGGTCCGCGCGTGCGTGTAGAGTGATCTTAACGAAGATCTAGCACTTTTGATGTAACCTATTTTACGCGGCTGAGACGATATTTCCCTGGGCTCCTTACTATTTTTTCGATTTTTCGAGAGAAGTCATTCATGCCTATTCGTTCATTTATGGCGGTAATGCGGGTCCGTGCGTGCGTCTAGAGTGATCTAAACGAAGATCTAGCACTTTTGAGGCAACCCATTTTACGCGGCTGAGACGATATTTTCCTGGGTTATAGCCTTACTGTTTTTTTCGATTTTTCGAGAAAATTCATTCATGCCTATTCGGTCATTTATTGCGTAAATGCAGGTCCGCGCGTGCGTGTAGAGTGATCTAAACGAAGATCTAGCACTTTTGAGGCCACATATTTTACGCGGCTCAGACGATATTTTCCTGGGTTATAGCCTTACTGTTTTTTCGATTTTTCGAGAAATGCATTCATGCCTATTCGTTCATTTATTGCGTAAATGCGGGTCCGCGCTTGCGTGTAGAGTGATCTAAACGAAGATCTAGCACTTTTGAGGCCACATATTTTACGCGGCTGAGACGATATTTTCCTGGGTTATAACCTTACTGTTTTTTCGATTTTTCGAGAAAATTCATTCATGCCTATTCGTTCATTTATTGCGTAAATGCGGGTCCGCGCGTGCGTGTAGAGTGATCTAAACGAAGATCTAGCTCTTTTGAGGCAACTTAATTTACGCGGTTGAGACGATATTTCCCTGGGCTATAGCCTTACTTTTTTTTCGATTTTTCGAGAAAATTCATTCATGCCTATTCGTTCATTTATTGCGTGAATGCGGGTCCGCGCGTGCGTGTAGAGTGATCTAAACGAAGATCTAGCACTTCTGAGGCCACATATTTTACGCGGCTGAGACGATATTTTCCTGGGTTATAGCCTTACTGTTTTTTTCGATTTTTCGAGAAAATTCATTCATGCCTATTCGGTCATTTATTGCGTAAATGCAGGTCCGCGCGTGCGTGTAGAGTGATCTAAACGAAGATCTAGCACTTTTGAGGCCACATATTTTACGCGGCCTAGACGTTATTTCCCTGGGCTATTATAGCCTTACTGTTTTTTCGATTTTTCGAGAAAATTCATTCATGCCTATTCGTTCATTTATTGCGTAAATGCAGGTCCGCGCTTGCGTGTAGAGTGATCTAAACGAAGATCTAGCTCTTTTGAGGCAACTTAATTTACGCGGTTGAGACGATATTTCCCTGGGCTATAGCCTTACTTTTTTTTCGATTTTTCGAGAAAATTCATTCATGCCTATTCGTTCATTTATTGCGTGAATGCGGGTCCGCCCGTGCGTGTAGAGTGATCTTAACGAAGATCTAGCACTTTTGAGGCAAGTTATTTTACGCGGCTGAGACGATATTTCCCTGGGCTATAGCCTTACTGTTTTTTCGATTTTCCGAGAAAATTAATTGATGCCTATTCGTTCATTTATTGCGGAAATGCGGGTCCGCGCGTGCGTGTAGAGTGATCTAAACGAAGATCTAGCACTTTTGAGGCAAGTTATTTTACGCGGCTGAGACGATATTTCCCTGGGCTATAGCCTTACTGTTTTTTCGATTTTTCGAGAAAATTCATTCGAGCCTATTCGTTCATTTATTGCGTAAATGCGGGTCCGCGCTTGCGTGTAGAGTGATCTAAACGAAGATCTAGCCCTTTTGAGGCAAGTTATTTTACGCGGCTGAGACGATATTTCCCTGGGCTATAGCCTTACTGTTTTTTCGATTTTCCGAGAAAATTAATTCATGCCTATTCGTTCATTTATTGCGGAAATGCGGGTCCGCGCGTGCGTGTAGAGTGATCTAAACGAAGATCTAGCACTTTTGAGGCAACTTATTTACGCGGTTGAGACGATATTTCCCTGGGCTATAGCCTTACTGTTTTTTCGATTTTTCGAGAAAATTGATTCATGCCTCTTCGTTCATTTATTGCGTGAGTGCGGGTCCGCGCTTGCGTGTAGTGTGATCTAAATGAAGATCTAGCACTTTTGAGGCAACCTATTTTACGCGGCTGAGACGATATTTCCCTGGGCTATAGCCTTACTGTTTTTTCGATTTTTCGAGAAAATTGATTCATGCCTATTCGTTCATTTATTGCGTGAGTGCGGGTCCGCGCTTGCGTGTAGTGTGATCTAAATGAAGATCTAGCACTTTTGAGGCAACTTAATTTACGCGGTTGAGACGATATTTCCCTGGGCTATAGCCTTACTGTTTTTTCGATTTTTCGAGAAAATTGATTCATGCCTATTCGTTCATTTATTGCGTGAGTGCGGGTCCGCGCTTGCGTGTAGTGTGATCTAAATGAAGATCTAGCACTTTTGAGGCAACCTATTTTACGCGGCTGAGACGATATTTCCCTGGGCTATAGCCTTACTGTTTTTTCGATTTTTCGAGAAAATTCATTCATGCCTATTCGTTCATTTATTGCGTGAGTGCGGGTCCGCGCGTGCGTGTAGAGTGATCTAAACGAAGATCTAGCATTTTTGAGGCAACCTATTTTACGCGGCTGAGACGATATTTCCCTGGGCTATAGCCTTACTGTTTTTCCGATTTTTCGAGAAAATTCATTCATGCCTATTCTTTCATTTATTGCGTAAACGCGGGTCCGCGCGTGCGTGTAGAGTGATCTAAACGAAGATCTAGCATTTTTGAGGCAACCTATTTTACGCGGCATAGACGTTATTTCCCTGGGCTATGGCCTTACTGTTTTTTCGATTTTTCGAGAAAATTCATTCATGCCTATTCGTTCATTTATTGCGTAAATGCGGGTCCGCGCTTGCGTGTAGAGTGATCTAAACGAAGATCTAGCCCTTTTGAGGCAAGTTATTTTACACGGCTGAGACGATATTTCCCTGGGCTATAGCCTTACTGTTTTTTCGATTTTCCGAGAAAATTAATTCATGCCTATTCGTTCATTTATTGCGGAAATGCGGGTCCGCGCGTGCGTGTAGAGTGATCTAAACGAAGATCTAGCACTTTTGAGGCAACTTATTTACGCGGTTGAGACGATATTTCCCTGGGCTATAGCCTTACTGTTTTTTCGATTTTTCGAGAAAATTGATTCATGCCTATTCGTTCATTTATTGCGTGAGTGCGGGTCCGCGCTTGCGTGTAGTGTGATCTAAATGAAGATCTAGCACTTTTGAGGCAACCTATTTTACGCGGCTGAGACGATATTTCCCTGGGCTATAGCCTTACTGTTTTTTCGATTTTTCGAGAAAATTCATTCATGCCTATTCGTTCATTTATTGCGTGAGTGCGGGTCCGCGCTTGCGTGTAGAGTGATCTAAACGAAGATCTAGCACTTTTGAGGAAACCCATTTTGCGCGGCCTAGACGTTATTTCCCTGGGCTATAGTCTTACTGTTTTTTCAATTTTTCGAGAAAATTCATTCATGCCTATTCGTTCATTTATTGCGTGAATGCGGGTCCGCGCTTGCGTGTAGAGTGATCTAAACGAAGATCTAGCACTTTTGAGGCCACATATTTTACGCGGCTGAGATGATATTTTCCTGGGCTATAGCCTTACTGTTTTTTCGATTTTTCGAGAAAATTCATTCATGCCTATTCGTTCATTTATTGCGTAAATGCGGGTCCGCGCGTGCGTGTAGAGTGATCTAAACGAAGATCTAGCATTTTTGAGGCAACCTATTTTACGCGGCTGAGACGATATTTCCCTGGGCTATAGCCTTACTGTTTTTTCGATTTTTCGAGAAAATTCATTCATGCCTATTCGTTCATTTATTGCGTAAATGCGGGTCCGCGCGTGCGTGTAGAGTGATCTAAACGAAGATCTAGCATTTTTGAGGCAACCTATTTTACGCGGCATAGACGTTATTTCCCTGGGCTATAAGCCTTACTGCTTTTTCGATTTTTCGAGAAAATTCATTCATGCCTATTCGTTCATTTATTGCGTAAATGCGGGTCCGCGCGTGCGTGTAGAGTGATCTAAACGAAGATCTAGCACTTTTGAGGCCACATATTTTACGCGGCTGAGATGATATTTTCCTGGGCTATAGCCTTACTGTTTTTTCGATTTTTCGAGAAAATTCATTCATGCCTATTCGTTCATTTATTGCGTAAATGCGGGTCCGCGCTTGCGTGTAGAGTGATCTAAACGAAGATCTAGCACTTTTGAGGCCACATGTTTTACGCGGCTGAGATGATATTTCCCTGGGCTATAGCCTTACTGTTTTTTCGATTTTTCGAGAAAATTCATTCATGCCTATTCGTTCATTTATTGCGTAAATGCGGGTCCGCGCGTGCGTGTAGAGTGATCTAAACGAAGATCTAGCATTTTTGAGGCCACATATTTTACGCGGCTGAGACGATATTTCCCTAGGCTATAGCCTTACTGTTATTTCGATTTTTCGAGAAAATTCATTCATGCCTATTCGTTCATTTATTGCGTGAGTGCGGGTCCGCGCTTGCGTGTAGAGTGATCTAAACGAAGATCTAGCACTTTTGAGGCAACCCATTTTTCGCGGCCTAGACGTTATTTCCCTGGGCAATAGCCTTACTGTTTTTTCGATTTTTCTGGAAAATTCATTCATGCCTATTCGTTCATTTATTGCGTGAATGCGGGTCCGTGCGTGCGTCTAGAGTGTTCTAAACGAAGATCTAGCACTTTTGAGGCAACCCATTTTACGCGGCCTGGACGTTATTTCCCTGGGCTATAGCCTTACTGTTTTTTCGATTTTTCGAGAGAAGTCATTCATGCCTATTCGTTCATTTATGGCGGTAATGCGGGTCCGTGCGTGCGTCTAGAGTGATCTAAACGAAGATCTAGCACTTTTGAGGCAACCCATTTTACGCGGCTGAGACGATATTTTCCTGGGTTATAGCCTTACTGTTTTTTTCGATTTTTCGAGAAAATTCATTCATGCCTATTCGGTCATTTATTGCGTAAATGCAGGTCCGCGCGTGCGTGTAGAGTGATCTAAACGAAGATCTAGCACTTTTGAGGCCACATATTTTACGCGGCTGAGACGATATTTTCCTGGGTTATAGCCTTACTGTTTTTTCGATTTTTCGAGAAATGCATTCATGCCTATTCGTTCATTTATTGCGTAAATGCGGGTCCGCGCTTGCGTGTAGAGTGATCTAAACGAAGATCTAGCACTTTTGAGGCCACATATTTTACGCGGCTGAGACGATATTTTCCTGGGTTATAACCTTACTGTTTTTTCGATTTTTCGAGAAAATTCATTCATGCCTATTCGTTCATTTATTGCGTAAATGCGGGTCCGTGCGTGCGTGTAGAGTGATCTAAACGAAGATCTAGCTCTTTTGAGGCAACCTAATTTACGCGGTTGAGACGATATTTCCCTGGGCTATAGCCTTACTTTTTTTTCGATTTTTCGAGAAAATTCATTCATGCCTATTCGTTCATTTATTGCGTGAATGCGGGTCCGCGCTTGCGTGTAGAGTGATCTAAACGAAGATCTAGCACTTTTGAGGAAACCCATTTTGCGCGGCCTAGACGTTATTTCCCTGGGCTATAGTCTTACTGTTTTTTCAATTTTTCGAGAAAATTCATTCATGCCTATTCGTTCATTTATTGCGTGAATGCGGGTCCGCGCTTGCGTGTAGAGTGATCTAAACGAAGATCTAGCACTTTTGAGGCCACATATTTTACGCGGCTGAGATGATATTTTCCTGGGCTATAGCCTTACTGTTTTTTCGATTTTTCGAGAAAATTCATTCATGCCTATTCGTTCATTTATTGCGTAAATGCTGGTCCGCGCGTGCGTGTAGAGTGATCTAAACGAAGATCTAGCATTTTTGAGGCAACCTATTTTACGCGGCTGAGACGATATTTCCCTGGGCTATAGCCTTACTGTTTTTTCGATTTTTCGAGAAAATTCATTCATGCCTATTCTTTCATTTATTGCGTAAATGCGGGTCCGCGCGTGCGTGTAGAGTGATCTAAACGAAGATCTAGCATTTTTGAGGCACCCTATTTTACGCGGCATAGACGTTATTTCCCTGGGCTATGGCCTTACTGTTTTTTCGATTTTTCGAGAAAATTCATTCATGCCTATTCGTTCATTTATTGCGTAAATGCGGGTCCGCGCGTGCGTGTAGAGTGATCTAAACGAAGATCTAGCATTTTTGAGGCAACCTATTTTACGCGGCATAGACGTTATTTCCCTGGGCTATAAGCCTTACTGCTTTTTCGATTTTTCGAGAAAATTCATTCATGCCTATTCGTTCATTTATTGCGTAAATGCGGGTCCACGCGTGCGTGTAGAGTGATCTAAATGAAGATCTAGCTCTTTTGAGGCAACTTATTTTACGCGGCTGAGACGATATTTCCCTGGGCTATAGCCTTACTGTTTTTTCGATTTTTCGAAAAAATTGATTCATGCCTATTCGTTCTTTTATTGCGTAAATGGGGGTCCGCGCTTGCGTGTAGAGTGATCTAAACGAAGATCTAGCTCTTGTAGAGTGATCTAAACGAAGATCTAGCTCTTTTGAGGCAACTTAATTTACGCGGTTGAGACGATATTTCCCTGGGCTATAGCCTTACTTTTTTTTCGATTTTTCGAGAAAATTCATTCATGCCTATTCGTTCATTTATTGCGTGAATGCGGGTCCGCGCGTGCGTGTAGAGTGATCTAAACGAAGATCTAGCACTTCTGAGGCCACATATTTTACGCGGCTGAGACGATATTTTCCTGGGTTATAGCCTTACTGTTTTTTTCGATTTTTCGAGAAAATTCATTCATGCCTATTCGGTCATTTATTGCGTAAATGCAGGTCCGCGCGTGCGTGTAGAGTGATCTAAACGAAGATCTAGCACTTTTGAGGCCACATATTTTACGCGGCCTAGACGTTATTTCCCTGGGCTATTATAGCCTTACTGTTTTTTCGATTTTTCGAGAAAATTCATTCATGCCTATTCGTTCATTTATTGCGTAAATGCAGGTCCGCGCTTGCGTGTAGAGTGATCTAAACGAAGATCTAGCACTTTTGAGGCAACTTAATTTACGCGGTTGAGACGATATTTCCCTGGGCTATATATAGCCTTACTGTTTTTTCGATTTTTCGAGAAAATTCATTCATGCCTATTCGTTCATTTATTGCGTGAATGCGGGTCCGCGCGTGCGTGTAGAGTGATCTAAACGAAGATCTAGCACTTTTGAGGCCACATATTTTACGCGGCCTAGACGTTATTTCCCTGGGGTATTATAGCCTTACTGTTTTTTCGATTTTTCGAGAAAATTCATTCATGCCTATTCGTTCATTTATTGCGTAAATGCAGGTCCGCGCTTGCGTGTAGAGTGATCTAAACGAAGATCTAGCTCTTTTGAGGCAACTTAATTTACGCGGTTGAGACGATATTTCCCTGGGCTATAGCCTTACTTTTTTTTCGATTTTTCGAGAAAATTCATTCATGCCTATTCGTTCATTTATTGCGTGAATGCGGGTCCGCCCGTGCGTGTAGAGTGATCTTAACGAAGATCTAGCACTTTTGAGGCAAGTTATTTTACGCGGCTGAGACGATATTTCCCTGGGCTATAGCCTTACTGTTTTTTCGATTTTCCGAGAAAATTAATTGATGCCTATTCGTTCATTTATTGCGGAAATGCGGGTCCGCGCGTGCGTGTAGAGTGATCTAAACGAAGATCTAGCACTTTTGAGACAACCTAATTTACGCGGCGGAGACGACTTTTCATGGACTATAACCTTATTGTTTTTTCGATTTTTCGAGAAAATTCATTCATGCCTATTCGTTCATTTATTGCGTGAATGCGGGTCCGCCCGTGCGTGTAGAGTGATCTTAACGAAGATCTAGCACTTTTGAGGCAAGTTATTTTACGCGGCTGAGACGATATTTCCCTGGGCTATAGCCTTACTGTTTTTTCGATTTTCCGAGAAAATTAATTGATGCCTATTCGTTCATTTATTGCGTAAATGCGGGTCCGCGCGTGCGTGTAGACTGATCTAAACGAAGATCTAGCACTTTTGAGGCAACCCATTTTACGCGGCTGAGACGATATTTCCCTGGGCTACAGCCTTACTTTTTTTTCGATTTTTCGAGAAAATTCATTCATGCCTATTCGTTCAGTTATTGCGTAAATGCGGGTCCGCGCTTGCGTGTAGAGTGATCTAAACGAAGATCTAGCCCTTTTGAGGCAAGTTATTTTACGCGGCTGAGACGATATTTCCCTGGGCTATAGACTTACTGTTTTTTCGATTTTTCGAGAAAATTCATTCGAGCCTATTCGTTCATTTATTGCGTAAATGCGGGTCCGCGCTTGCGTGTAGAGTGATCTAAACGAAGATCTAGCACTTTTGAGGCAAGTTATTTTACGCGGCTGAGACGATATTTCCCTGGGCTATAGACTTACTGTTTTTTCGATTTTTCGAGAAAATTCATTCGAGCCTATTCGTTCATTTATTGCGTAAATGCGGGTCCGCGCTTGCGTGTAGAGTGATCTAAACGAAGATCTAGCCCTTTTGAGGCAAGTTATTTTACGCGGCTGAGACGATATTTCCCTGGGCTATAGCCTTACTGTTTTTTCGATTTTCCGAGAAAATAATTCATGCCTATTCGGTCATTTATTGCGGAAATGCGGGTCCGCGCGTGCGTGTAGAGTGATCTAAACGAAGATCTAGCACTTTTGAGGCAACTTAATTTACGCGGTTGAGACGATATTTCCCTGGTCTATAGCCTTACTGTTTTTTCGATTTTCCGAGAAAATTAATTCATGCCTATTCGTTCAGTTATTGCGTAAATGCGGGTCCGCGCGTGCGTGTAGAGTGATCTAAACGAAGATCTAGCACTTTCGAGGCCACATATCTCACGCGGCTGAGACGATATTTCCCTAGGCTATAGACTTACTGTTTTTTCCATTTTTCGAGAAAATTCATTCTTGCCTATTCGTTCATTTATTGCCTAAATGCGGGTCTGCGCGGGCGTGTAGAGTGATCTAAACGGAGATCTAGCACTTTTGAGGCCACATATCTCACGCGGCTGAGACCATATTTCCCTGGGCTATAGCCTTACTGTTTTTTCGATTTTTCGAGAAAATTCATTCATGCCTATTCGTTCATTTATTGCGTAAATGCGGGTCCGCGCTTGCGTGTAGAGTGATCTTAACGAAGATCTAGCACTTTTGAGGCAAACTATTTTACGCGGCTGAGACGATATTTCCCTGGGCTATAGCCTTACTGTTTTTTCGATTTTTCGAGAAAATTCATTCGTGCCTATTCGTTCATTTATTGCGTAAATGCGGGTCCGCGCGTGCGTGTAGACTGATCTAAACGAAGATCTAGCACTTTTGAGGCAACCTATTTTACGCGGCTGAGACGATATTTCCCTAGGCTATAGACTTACTGTTTTTTCGATTTTTCGAGAAAATTCATTCGTGCCTATTCGTTCATTTATTGCGTAAATGCGGGTCCGCGCGTGCGTGTAGAGTGATCTAAACGAAGATCTAGCACTTTCGAGGCAACCCATTTTACGCGGCTGAGACCATATTTCCCTGGGCTATATCCCTACTGTTTTTTCGATTTTTCGAGAAAATTCATTCATGCCTATTCGTTCATTTATTGCGTAAATGCGGGTCCGCGCTTGCGTGTAGAGTGATCTAAACGAAGATCTAGCACTTTTGAGGCAACCTATTTTACGCGGCTGAGACGATATTTCCCTGGACTATAGCCTTACTGTTTTTTCGATTTTTCGAGAAAATTCATTCGTGCCTATTCGTTCATTTATTGCGTAAATGCGGGTCCGCGCTTGCGTGTAGAGTGATCTAAACGAAGATCTAGCACTTTTGAGGCAACCTATTTTACGCGGCTGAGACGATATTTCCCTAGGCTATAGACTTACTGTTTTTTCGATTTTTCGAGAAAATTCATTCGTGCCTATTCGTTCATTTATTGCGTAAATGCGGGTCCGCGCTTGCGTGTAGAGTGATCTAAACGAAGATCTAGCACTTTTGAGGCAACCTATTTTACGCGGCTGAGACGATATTTCCCTAGGCTATAGACTTACTGTTTTTTCGATTTTTCGAGAAAATTCATTCGTGCCTATTCGTTCATTTATTGCGTAAATGCGGGTCCGCGCGTGCGTGTAGACTGATCTAAACGAAGATCTAGCACTTTTGAGGCAACCTATTTTACGCGGCTGAGACGATATTTCCCTGGACTATAGCCTTACTGTTTTTTCGATTTTCCGAGAAAATTCATTCATGCCTATTCGTTCATTTATTGCGTAAATGCGGGTTCGCGCGTGCGTGTAGAGTGATCTAAACGAAGATCTAGCTCTTTTGAGGCAACTTAATTTACGCGGCGGAGACGATATTTCCCTAGACTATAGCCTTACTGTTTTTTCGATTTTCCGAGAAAATTCATTCATGCCTATTCGTTCATTTATTGCGTAAATGCGGGTCCGCGCGTGCGTGTGGAGCGATCTAAACGAAGATCTAGCACTTTTGAGGCCACATATTTTACGCGGCTGAGGCGATATTTCCCTGGGCTATAGCCCTACTGTTTTTTCGATTTTTCGAGAAAATTCATTCATGCCTATTCGTTCATTTATTGCGTAAATGCGGGTCCGCGCGTGCGTGTAGACTGATCTAAACGAAGATCTAGCACTTTTGAGGCCACATATTTTACGCGGCTGAGACGATATTTCCCTGGGCTATAGCCCTACTGTTTTTTCGATTTTTCGAGAAAATTCATTCATGCCTATTCGTTCATTTATTGCGTAAATGCGAGTCCGCGCGTGCGTGTAGAGTGATCTAAATGAAGATCTAGCTCTTTTGAGGCAACTTATTTTACGCGGCGTAGACGATATTTCCCTGGGCTATACAAAAACGCGTTTTAAGCATGAATATGCAACTTTTGGTAGACGAGGATGCAGTTTTCTGCAAAACCACACGTTACTGTTTTTTCGATTTTTCGAGAAAATTCATTCGCGCCTATTCGTTCAGTTATTGCGTAAATGCGGGTCCGCGCGTGCGTGTAGAGTGATCTAAACGAAGATCTAGCACTTTCGAGGCAACCCATTTTACGCGGCTGAGACGATATTTCCCTGGGCTATAGCCTTACTGTTTTTTCGATTTTTCGAGAAAATTCATTCGTGCCTATTCGTTCATAAATTGCGTAAATGCGGGTCCGCGCGTGCGTGTAGACTGATCTAAACGAAGATCTAGCACTTTTGAGGCAACCTATTTTACGCGGCTGAGACGATATTTCCCTAGGCTATAGACTTACTGTTTTTTCGATTTTTCGAGAAAATTCATTCGTGCCTATTCGTTCATAAATTGCGTAAATGCGGGTCCGCGCGTGCGTGTAGAGTGATCTAAACGAAGATCTAGCTCTTTTGAGGAAACTTAATTTACGCGGCGGAGACGATATTTCCCTGGACTATAGCCTTACTGTTTTTTCGATTTTCCGAGAAAATTCATTCATGCCTATTCGTTCATTTATTGCGTAAATGCGGGTCCGCGCGTGCGTGTAGAGCGATCTAAACGAAGATCTAGCACTTTTGAGGCCACATATTTTACGCGGCTGAGGCGATATTTCCCTGGGCTATAGCCCTACTGTTTTTTCGATTTTTCGAGAAAATTCATTCATGCCTATTCGTTCATTTATTGCGTAAATGCGGGTCCGCGCGTGCGTGTAGACTGATCTAAACGAAGATCTAGCACTTTTGAGGCCACATATTTTACGCGGCTGAGACGATATTTCCCTGGGCTATACAAAAACGCGTTTTAAGCATGAATATGCAACTTTTGGTAGACGAGGATGCAGTTTTCTGCAAAACCACACGTTACTGTTTTTTCGATTTTTCGAGAAAATTCATTCGCGCCTATTCGTTCAGTTATTGCGTAAATGCGGGTCCGCGCGTGCGTGTAGACTGATCTAAACGAAGATCTAGCACTTTTGAGGCAACCTATTTTACGCGGCTGAGACGATATTTCCCTGGGCTATAGCCTTACTGTTTTTTCGATTTTCCGAGAAAATTCATTCATGCCTATTCGTTCATTTATTGCGTAAATGCGGGTCCGCCCGTGCGTGTAGACTGATCTAAACGAAGATCTAGCTCTTTTGAGGCAAGTTATTTTACGCGGCTGAGACGATATTTCCCTGGGCTATAGCCTTACTGTTTTTTCGATTTTCCGAGAAAATTCATTCATGCCTATTCGTTCATTTATTGCGTAAATGCGGGTCCGCGCGTGCGTGTAGACTGATCTAAACGAAGATCTAGCACTTTTGAGGCCACATATTTTACGCGGCTGAGGCGATATTTCCCTGGGCTATAGCCCTACTGTTTTTTCGATTTTTCGAGAAAATTCATTCATGCCTATTCGTTCATTTATTGCGTAAATGCGGGTCTGCGCGTGCGTGTAGAGTGATCTAAACGAAGATCTAGCTCTTTTGAGGCAACTTAATTTACGCGGCGGAGACGATATTTCCCTGGACTATAGCCTTACTGTTTTTTCGATTTTCCGAGAAAATTCATTCATGCCTATTCGTTCATTTATTGCGTAAATGCGGGTCTGCGCGTGCGTGTAGACTGATCTAAACGAAGATCTAGCACTTTTGAGGCAACCTATTTTACGCGGCTGAGGCGATATTTCCCTGGGCTATAGCCCTACTGTTTTTTCGATTTTTCGAGAAAATTCATTCATGCCTATCGTTCATTTATTGCGTAAATGCGGGTCTGCGCGTGCGTATAGAGTGATCTAAACGAAGATCTAGCACTTTTGAGGCCACATATTTTACGCGGCTGAGGCGATATTTCCCTGGGCTATAGCCCTACTGTTTTTTCGATTTTTCGAGAAAATTCATTCATGCCTATTCGTTCATTTATTGCGTAAATGCGGGTCCGCGCGTGCGTGTAGAGTGATCTAAACGAAGATCTAGCACTTTTGAGGCCACATATTTTACGCGGCTGAGGCGATATTTCCCTGGGCTATAGCCCTACTGTTTTTTCGATTTTTCGAGAAAATTCATTCATGCCTATTCGTTCATTTATTGCGTAAATGCGGGTCTGCGCGTGCGTATAGAGTGATCTAAACGAAGATCTACCTCTTTTGAGGCAACTTAATTTACGCGGCGGAGACGATATTTCCCTGGACTATAGCCTTACTGTTTTTTCGATTTTCCGAGAAAATTCATTCATGCCTATTCGTTCATTTATTGCGTAAATGCGGGTCTGCGCGTGCGTGTAGACTGATCTAAACGAAGATCTAGCACTTTTGAGGCAACCTATTTTACGCGGCTGAGGCGATATTTCCCTGGGCTATAGCCCTACTGTTTTTTCGATTTTTCGAGAAAATTCATTCATGCCTATTCGTTCATTTATTGCGTAAATGCGGGTCCGCGCGTGCGTGTAGAATGATCTAAACGAAGATCTAGCACTTTTGAGGCCACATATTTTACGCGGCTGAGGCGATATTTCCCTGGGCTATAGCCCTACTGTTTTTTCGATTTTCCGAGAAAATTCATTCATGCCTATTCGTTCATTTATTGCGTAAATGCGGGTCTGCGCGTGCGTGTAGAGTGATCTAAACGAAGATCTAGCACTTTTGAGGCCACATATTTTACGCGGCTGAGGCGATATTTCCCTGGGCTATAGCCCTACTGTTTTTTCGATTTTCCGAGAAAATTCATTCATGCCTATTCGTTCATTTATTGCGTAAATGCGGGTCTGCGCGTGCGTGTAGAGTGATCTAAACGAAGATCTAGCACTTTTGAGGCCACATATTTTACGCGGCTGAGGCGATATTTCCCTGGGCTATAGCCCTACTGTTTTTTCGATTTTTCGAGAAAATTCATTCATGCCTATTCGTTCATTTATTGCGTAAATGCGGGTCCGCGCGTGCGTGTAGAGTGATCTTAACGAAGATCTAGCACTTTTGAGGCCACATATTTTACGCGGCTGAGGCGATATTTCCCTGGGCTATAGCCCTACTGTTTTTTCGATTTTTCGAGAAAATTCATTCATGCCTATTCGTTCATTTATTGCGTAAATGCGGGTCCGCGCGTGCGTGTAGAGTGATCTAAACGAAGATCTAGCACTTTTGAGGCCACATATTTTACGCGGCTGAGGCGATATTTCCCTGGGCTATAGCCCTACTGTTTTTTCGATTTTTCGAAAAAATTCATTCATGCCTATTCGTTCATTTATTGCGTAAATGCGGGTCTGCGCGTGCGTATAGAGTGATCTAAACGAAGATCTACCTCTTTTGAGGCAACTTAATTTACGCGGCGGAGACGATATTTCCCTGGACTATAGCCTTACTGTTTTTTCGATTTTCCGAGAAAATTCATTCATGCCTATTCGTTCATTTATTGCGTAAATGCGGGTCTGCGCGTGCGTGTAGACTGATCTAAACGAAGATCTAGCACTTTTGAGGCAACCTATTTTACGCGGCTGAGGCGATATTTCCCTGGGCTATAGCCCTACTGTTTTTTCGATTTTCCGAGAAAATTCATTCATGCCTATTCGTTCATTTATTGCGTAAATGCGGGTCCGCGCGTGCGTGTAGAGTGATCTAAACGAATATCTAGCACTTTTGAGGCAACCTATTTTACGCGGCTGAGACGATATTTCCCTGGTCTATAGCCTTACTGTTTTTTCGATTTTCCGAGAAAATTCATTCATGCCTATTCGTTCATTTATTGCGTAAATGCGGGTCCGCGCGTGCGTGTAGAGTGATCTAAACGAAGATCTAGCACTTTTGAGGCCACATATTTTACGCGGCTGAGGCGATATTTCCCTGGGCTATAGCCCTACTGTTTTTTCGATTTTTCGAGAAAATTCATTCATGCCTATTCGTTCATTTATTGCGTAAATGCGGGTCTGCGCGTGCGTGTAGAGTGATCTAAACGAAGATCTAGCTCTTTTGAGGCAACTTAATTTACGCGGCGGAGACGATATTTCCCTGGGCTATAGCCCTCGACGAAGCGTCGTCGGAGATTGTAGTGTCTGCTGTCGGTCCTCTGCTGGTTTTTGATTCGCAGGCGGGCGAGCTGTCGGGCTTCTTCGGCGCGCTGGAGATAGGTAGCGACGTCAAGATTCTCTTCGTCCGTTACGTGCGGCAGCATGGCGTCGAGCGTCGTCGTCGGGTTCCTGCCGTAAACCAACTTGAACGGCGTGATCTGTGTTGTTTCTTGCACCGCCGTGTTATAAGCGAATGTTACGTACGGCAGGACGGCATCCCAGGTCTTGTGTTCGACGTCGACGTACATCGCTAGCATGTCGGCGAGGGTCTTATTCAGCCGCTCCGTAAGACCATTCGTCTGCGGGTGGTAAGCCGTTGTCCTCCTGTGCCTTGTCTGACTGTATTTCAGAATGGCTTGGGTGAGCTCCGCTGTAAAGGCCGTTCCTCGGTCGGTGATGAGGACTTCTGGGGCGCCATGTCGCAGCAGGATGTTTTCGATAAAGAATTTCGCCACTTCGGCTGTGCTTTTGTTTCAGCGAAGCGGGTGAGGTAGTCCGTCGCCACGACGATCCACTTATTTCCGGTTATTGACGTCGGAAAGGGTCCCAGCAAGTCCATCCCGATCTGCTGGAATGGTCGGCAAGGGGGCTCGATTGGCTGTAGTAATCCGGCTGGCCTTGTCGGCGGTGTCTTGCGTCGCTGACAGTCTCGGCATGTTCTGACATAACGGGCGACGTCGGTGGTCAGGCGCGGCCAATAATACTTTTCTTGTATCCTTGATAGTGTCCGGGAAAATCCGAGGTGTCCAGCGGTCGGATCGTCATGTAGGGCATGCAATACTTCTGGACGAAGTCCTGACGGGACAACAAGAAGGTAATTGGCGCGGACTGGCGAGACGTTCTTCTTCACGAGTAGACTGTCTTGAAGCGTGAAGGAAGATAATCCGCGCTTAAATGCCCTGGGGACAACGTCGGTGTGCCCTTCCAAATAATCGACGAGGCCTTTAAGTTCCGGGTCCGCTCGTTGTTGTTCGGCGAAGTCTTCCGCGCTTATTATTCCAAGGAAGGCGTCGTCATCCTCGTCATCTTGCGGCGGCGGGTCAATGGGGGCGCGGGATAGGCAATCGGCGTCTGAGTGTTTTCGTCCGGACTTGTATGTTACGGTGATGTCGTATTCTTGTAGTCTGAGGCTCCACCGTGCCAGCCGTCCTGAGGGATCCTTTAAATTCGCTAGCCAACACAAGGCGTGATGGTCGCTGACGACTTTGAATGGCCTGCCATATAGGTAAGGGCGAAATTTCGCTGTAGCCCAAACGATGGCGAGGCATTCCTTTTCGGTTGTAGAATATTTGCCTTCCGCTTTTGACAACGACCGGCTAGCGTAAGCTATCACGTGTTCATGTCCATCTTTTCTCTGGACCAGGACGGCGCCGAGGCCTAGGCGACTGGCGTCAGTGTGGATTTCGGTATCGGCGTGATCGTCGAAGTGCGCAAGTACGGGCGGCGACTGCATGCGTCGTTTGAGTTCTTGAAATGCCTCGGCCTGCGGCGTTTCCCACTTGAACTCGACGTCGCATTTAGTTAGCTGCGTCAGCGGCTCAGCGATGCGTGAAAAGTCCTTGACAAAGCGCCTATAGTAGGCACACATGCCAAGGAATCTGCGCACTGCCTTCTTGTCGATTGGCTGCGGGAACTTTGCGATGGCAGCTGTCTTCTGCGGGTCGGGGCGTACTCCAGATTTGCTGATGACATGGCCTAGGAATAGAAGCTCATCGTAAGCGAAGTGACACTTTTCCGGCTTCAGGGTGAGCCCTGATGACTTGATGGCCTCTAATACTGTCGCAAGCCGCTTAAGGTGATCGTCGAAATTTCCGGCGAAGACGACGACGTCATCCAAGTAAACAAGACAGGTCTGCCACTTCAATCCTGCTAAAACCGTGTCCATCACGCGCTGGAACGTTGCAGGCGCCGAGCACAGTCCAAACGGCATAGCCTTGAATTCATAGAGGCCGTCTGGCGTGATGAAGGCGGTCTTTTCGCGATCCCTTTCGTCGACTTCTATTTGCCAGTAGCCAGACTTGAGGTCCATCGATGAGAAGTATTTAGCATTGGAGAGCCGATGTAATGCGTCGTCTATCCGTGGGAGGGGGTATACGTCTTTCTTCGTGATTTTGTTCAGTCGACGATAATCGACGCAGAAACGTAGGGTTCCGTCCTTTTTCTTCACTAAAACAACTGGAGACGCCCACGGGCTTTTCGACGGCTGGATGATGTCGTCGCGCAGCATTTCGTCGACTTGTTGTCTTATAGCTTCGCGTTCTCGCGTCGAAACTCGGTAAGGGCTCTGGCGTAGTGGTCGAGCGCTCTCTTCGGTGATTATGCGATGCTTTGCGACTGGTGTTTGTCGAATCCTTGATGACGTCGAAAAGCAGTCTTTGTATCGTCGAAGCAGACTTCTGAGCTGTTGCTGCTTAATCACGGGGAGACTTGGATTTATGTTGAAGTCTGGCTCGGGAACTACGGTCGTCGGGGTAGATGCAACAGAATCCGAGAGGACGAAGGCATCGCTGGTTTCCTGTATTTCCTCGATGAATGCGATCGTCGTGCCCTTGTTGATGTGCTTGAACTCCTGGCTGAAGTTTGTCAGCAACACTCTCGTGTTTCCTCCGTGCAGTCGAGCGATCCCTCTTGCGACGCAAATTTCACGGTCGAGTAGTAGACGTTGGTCGCCTTCGATGACGCCTTCTACGTCAGCGGGTGTTTCGGTGCCGACCGAAATAACGATGCTGGAGCGAGGCGGGATGCTCACTTGATCTTCGAGCACACTCAAGGCGTGGTGGCTACAAGGGCGCTCCGATGGTATCGCTTGATCTTCCGACAGCGTTATTGACTGCGACTTCAGGTCGATGATGGCGCCGTGTTGGTTCAGGAAGTCCATGCCGAGAATGACGTCTCGTGAACACTGTTGCAGGATAACGAAGGTGGCAGGGCAAGTCCGGTCATGAATGGTAATTCTTGCCGTGCAGATTCCAGTCGGCGTAATGAGGTGCCCTCCAGCGGTCCGAATTTGGGGGCCCTCCCATGCAGTCTTAACCTTCTTCAACTGGGCGGCGATGCGTCCACTCATTACGGAGTAATCGGCCCCTGTGTCGACTAAGGCAGTGACTGCGTGGCCGTCGAGAAGCACGTCAAGGTCGGTGGTTCTTTGTCTGGCGTTGCAGTTAGGTCGTGGCGTCGGATCACGGCTGCGTCGTGTTGAACTGAAGCTGGAACGTCGCTTCGTCAGGTCGTCTTTCGTCGGTGTAATCTTGGCTTCCTGACTTCGTCGGGACGGCGGCGTGTCGTCATTAGGTCGTCGAGACGGTTTCTTCGTCGTCTTCGTCGGCGGCGGAGGATCTTCGTCAATTCGACGAACAGCAACCGCACCTCCATCGGTTGCTGCTTTTAGTTTTCCGGATATGGGCTCGCAGAGCGGCCCCGGGCTGGGCCGGTGTATGGTCGGTGCTGCGGCGACAGGTAGCGGCCTGGTGACGGCGAACGGGACGGTCGTCGAGGGCTCCACTGAGTAGCGGCGAGGTAATCGGCGATGTCACGAGGGCGTTCACCTTCCCTCGGGCGCTGTGCGTTCACGGCGAAGCCTCGCAATCCCAGGTCGCGGTATGGGCATCGGCGGTACACGTGCCCGGCTTCGCCGCAGTGGTAGCAGAGCGGGCGGTGGTCGGGGGCGCGCCAAATGTCCGTCTTCCTCGCGTAGGTGCGCTGGGCGACGGGTGGGCGTGCTGGCGGCGGCGGCGGTGGACGACGGAATTCCGGCGTTACAGGGACCTGGCGTTGTCGCGGAGGGGGAGCTTGACGGCGTGCGGTGGCGGCGTAAGTCATCGCTTCTGGCTGGGGCTGCGGTAATTGTGGTTGCACCTCAGGAACTCCTAGCGATCGGTGCACCTCTTCTTTCACGACATCTGCGATCGAGGCCACTTGAGGCTGCGACGATGGCAAGACCTTGCGCAGTTCTTCGCGCACGATGGCCCTGATGGTCTCGCATAAATCGTCCGTGGCCAGTGATTGAATTCCGGAGTAGCTTGTTGGCTTGGTGCGTCGGTCAAATTGCCGGTTCCGCAATTCCAGTGTCTTCTCGATGCTCGTCGCCTCACGAAGAAACTCGTCGACGGTCTTCGGTGGACTTCTTACCATACCGGCGTAAAGTTCCTCCTTTACGCCACGCATCAGTAGACGTACTTTCTTCTCCTCAGACATTTCTGGGTCGGCGTGGCGGAACAGACGGCTCATTTCCTCAGTGAAAATCGCGATCGTCTCATTCGGCAGCTGCGCTCTTGTCTCCAGTAGAGCTTGGGCTCGCTCTTTTCGCACGACGCTTTGAAATGTTTTCAGGAAGCCGCTTCGGAAGAGGTCCCACGTCGTCAAGGTGGCTTCTCGATTCTCGAACCACGTCTTGGCGGCGTCCTCCAATGCGAAATAGACATGTCGTAGCTTGTCCTCGCTTGCCCAGTTGTTAAACGTAGCGACCCTCTCATACGTTTCCAGCCAGGTTTCCGGGTCCTCAAATGTGGAACCGCGGAACGTCGGTGGTTCCCTGGGCTGCTGCAGGACGATGGGGGACGCTGGGGCTGCCATTGCGGTTGCCTTGGCCACAATCTTCTTGGTCTTCTCAGGTAGAAGTCCGTGCTCCGGGGGCAGCTGTTGAAGACGGCGGCTTGCTCGGTGGTCCGGGATTACGTTGGTGTTCTGTTCGCGGTCTGGGCTGGGATCACGGCTTGTCGGGGGCGTCCTGTACATGGACGAAAAGCACCTCCACCAGATGTCACGTGGTAGTGACGGTGAAGAAAGAAGCAATAACACAGTAGCAATACTGTGAACGAGAAAACTAACTTTTATTGGGCGAACCTGTGCCCACAAAAACAGGCTACACTTATAGCACAACGATAGCGGCGAACACGGTCGGCGATCGTCGGAAAAACTGATCAGCGGGTCAAGTGCGTCGGCTTTTATAGATCAGTCGTCGAACGTTCCAGATTACCTGATGGGACCCGCGTGTCTTCCACAAAGTTCTACACCATTCGTGTCACGCGATGAAATCTGATAACACAAGGTTCGGCGACAACAGACACGCGGATAGAAGCATCGGTAACTTTCCAGAAACTTCGGATACATGCAAGCGCGTCCCGCGCTGCGCGATAAGATTTGTTAGGCGGTGAAACCTGGTCGCCCGATAAATATAAATACACGTGTCAATATTTCCCTGGGCTATAGCCTTACTTTTTTTTCGATTTTTCGAGAAAATTCATTCATGCCTATTCGTTCATTTATTGCGTAAATGCGGGTCTGCGCGTGCGTGTAGAGTGATCTAAACGAAGATCTAGCACTTTTGAGGCAACTTATTTTACGCGGCTGAGACGATATTTCCCTGGGCTATAGCCTTACTGTTTTTTCTCTTTTCCGAGAAAATTCATTCATGCCTATTCGTTCATTTATTGCGTAAATGCGGGTCCGCGCTTGCGTGTAGAGTGATCTAAACGAAGATTTAGCACTTTTGAGGCAAGTTATTTTACGCGGCTGAGACGTATTTGCCTGGGCTATAGCCTTACTTTTTTTTCGATTTTTCGAGAAAATTCATTCATGCCTATTCGTTCATTTATTGCGTGAATGCGGGTCCGCGCGTGCGTGTAGAGTGAAATAAACGAAGATCTAGCACTTTTGAGGCAACCTATTTTACGCGGCTGAGAAGATATTTCCCTGGGCTATAGCCTTACTGTTTTTTCTCTTTTCCGAGAAAATTCATTCATGCCTATTCGTTCATTTATTGCGTAAATGCGGGTCCGCGCTTGCGTGTAGAGTGATCTTAACGAAGATCTAGCACTTTTGAGGCAAGTTATTTTACGCGGCTGAGACGATATTTGCCTGGGCTATAGCCTTACTTTTTTTTTCGATTTTTCGAGAAAATTCATTCATGCCTATTCGTTCATTTATTGCGTGAATGCGGGTCCACGCGTGCGTGTAGAGTGATCTTAACGAAGATCTAGCACTTTTGAGGCAACCTATTTTACGCGGCTGAGACGATATTTCCCTGGGCTATAGCCTTACTGTTTTTCCTCTTTTCCGAGAAAATTCATTCATGCCTATTCGTTCAGTTATTGCGTAAATGCGGGTCCGCGCTTGCGTGTAGAGTGATCTTAACGAAGATCTAGCACTTTTGAGGCAAGTTATTTTACGCGGCTGAGACGATATTTGCCTGGGCTATAG
The DNA here is from genome assembly GCF_038994185.2 of Dermacentor albipictus. Taxonomy (NCBI): domain Eukaryota; kingdom Metazoa; phylum Arthropoda; class Arachnida; order Ixodida; family Ixodidae; genus Dermacentor; species Dermacentor albipictus. The sequence goes on from NC_091824.1 coordinate 67,111,896, forward strand.
CCTTACTTTTTTTTCGATTTTTCGAGAAAATTCATTCATGCCTATTCGTTCATTTATTGCGTGAATGCGGGTCCGCGCGTGCGTGTAGAGTGATCTTAACGAAGATCTAGCACTTTTGAGGCAAGTTATTTTACGCGGCAGAGACGATATTTCCCTGGGCTGTAGACTTACTGTTTTTTCTCTTTTCCGAGAAAATTCATTCATGCCTATTCGTTCATTTATTGCGTAAATGCGGGTCCGCGCGTGCGTGTAGAGTGATCTAAACGAAGATCTAGCCCTTTTGAGGCAAGTTATTTTACGCGGCTGAGACGATCTTTGCCTGGGCTATAGCCTTACTTTTTTTTCGATTTTTCGAGAAAATTCATTCATGCCTATTCGTTCATTTATTGCGTGAATGCGGGTCCGCGCGTGCGTGTAGAGTGATCTTAACGAAGATCTAGCACTTTTGAGGCAAGTTATTTTACGCGGCTGAGACGATATTTGCCTGGGCTATAGCCTTACTGTTTTTTCTCTTTTCCGAGAAAATTCATTCATGCCTATTCGTTCATTTATTGCGTAAATGCGGGTCCGCGCTTGCGTGTAGAGAGATCTTAACGAAGATCTAGCCCTTTTGAGGCAAGTTATTTTACGCGGCTGAGACGATATTTGCCTGGGCTATAGCCTTACTTTTTTTTCGATTTTGCGAGAAAATTCATTCATGCCTATTCGTTCATTTATTGCGTGAATGCGGGTCCGCGCTTGCGTGTAGAGTGATCTTAACGAAGATCTAGCACTTTTGAGGCAAGTTATTTTACGCGGCTGAGACGATATTTGCCTGGGCTATAGCCTTACTTTTTTTTCGATTTTTCGAGAAAATTCATTCATGCCTATTCGTTCATTTATTGCGTAAATGCGGGTCCGCGCTTGCGTGTAGAGTGATCTTAACGAAGATCTAGCACTTTTGAGGCAAGTTATTTTACGCGGCTGAGACGATATTTGCCTGGGCTATAGCCTTACTTTTTTTTCGATTTTTCGAGAAAATTCATTCATGCCTATTCGTTCATTTATTGCGTGAATGCGGGTCCGCGCTTGCGTGTAGAGTGATCTTAACGAAGATCTAGCACTTTTGAGGCAAGTTATTTTACGCGGCTGAGACGATATTTGCCTGGGCTATAGCCTTACTTTTTTTTCGATTTTTCGAGAAAATTCATTCATGCCTATTCGTTCATTTATTGCGTGAATGCGGGTCCGCGCTTGCGTGTAGAGTGATCTTAACGAAGATCTAGCACTTTTGAGGCAAGTTATTTTACGCGGCTGAGACGATATTTGCCTGGGCTATAGCCTTACTTTTTTTTCGATTTTTCGAGAAAATTCATTCATGCCTATTCGTTCATTTATTGCGTGAATGCGGGTCCGCGCTTGCGTGTAGAGTGATCTTAACGAAGATCTAGCACTTTTGAGGCAAGTTATTTTACGCGGCTGAGACGATATTTGCCTGGGCTATAGCCTTACTTTTTTTTCGATTTTTCGAGAAAATTCATTCATGCCTATTCGTTCATTTATTGCGTAAATGCGGGTCCGCGCTTGCGTGTAGAGTGATCTTAACGAAGATCTAGCCCTTTTGAGGCAAGTTATTTTACGCGGCTGAGACGATATTTGCCTGGGCTAAAGCCTTACTTTTTTTTCGATTTTTCGAGAAAATTCATTCATGCCTATTCGTTCATTTATTGCGTGAATGCGGGTCCGCGCGTGCGTGTAGAGTGATCTTAACGAAGATCTAGCACTTTTGAGGCAACCTATTTTACGCGGCTGAGACGATATTTCCCTCGGCTATAGCCTTACTGTTCTTTCTCTTTTCCGAGAAAATTCATTCATGCCTATTCGTTCATTTATTGCGTAAATGCGGGTCCGCGCTTGCGTGTAGAGTGATCTTAACGAAGATCTAGCCCTTTTGAGGCAAGTTATTTTACGCGGCTGAGACGATATTTGCCTGGGCTATAGCCTTACTTTTTTTTCGATTTTTCGAGAAAATTCATTCATGCCTATTCGTTCATTTATTGCGTAAATGCGGGTCCGCGCTTGCGTGTAGAGTGATCTTAACGAAGATCTAGCCCTTTTGAGGCAAGTTATTTTACGCGGCTGAGACGATATTTGCCTGGGCTAAAGCCTTACTTTTTTTTCGATTTTTCGAGAAAATTCATTCATGCCTATTCGTTCATTTATTGCGTGAATGCGGGTCCGCGCGTGCGTGTAGAGTGATCTTAACGAAGATCTAGCACTTTTGAGGCAACCTATTTTACGCGGCTGAGACGATATTTCCCTCGGCTATAGCCTTACTGTTCTTTCTCTTTTCCGAGAAAATTCATTCATGCCTATTCGTTCATTTATTGCGTGAATGCGGGTCCGCGCTTGCGTGTAGAGTGATCTTAACGAAGATCTAGCACTTTTGAGGCAAGTTATTTTACGCGGCTGAGACGATATTTGCCTGGGCTATAGCCTTACTTTTTTTTCGATTTTTCGAGAAAATTCATTCATGCCTATTCGTTCATTTATTGCGTAAATGCGGGTCCGCGCTTGCGTGTAGAGTGATCTTAACGAAGATCTAGCACTTTTGAGGCAAGTTATTTTACGCGGCTGAGACGATATTTGCCTGGGCTATAGCCTTACTTTTTTTTCGATTTTTCGAGAAAATTCATTCATGCCTATTCGTTCATTTATTGCGTGAATGCGGGTCCGCGCTTGCGTGTAGAGTGATCTTAACGAAGATCTAGCACTTTTGAGGCAAGTTATTTTACGCGGCTGAGACGATATTTGCCTGGGCTATAGCCTTACTTTTTTTTCGATTTTTCGAGAAAATTCATTCATGCCTATTCGTTCATTTATTGCGTGAATGCGGGTCCGCGCTTGCGTGTAGAGTGATCTTAACGAAGATCTAGCCCTTTTGAGGCAAGTTATTTTACGCGGCTGAGACGATATTTGCCTGGGCTATAGCCTTACTTTTTTTTCGATTTTTCGAGAAAATTCATTCATGCCTATTCGTTCATTTATTGCGTGAATGCGGGTCCGCGCTTGCGTGTAGAGTGATCTTAACGAAGATCTAGCACTTTTGAGGCAAGTTATTTTACGCGGCTGAGACGATATTTGCCTGGGCTATAGCCTTACTTTTTTTTCGATTTTTCGAGAAAATTCATTCATGCCTATTCGTTCATTTATTGCGTAAATGCGGGTCCGCGCTTGCGTGTAGAGTGATCTTAACGAAGATCTAGCCCTTTTGAGGCAAGTTATTTTACGCGGCTGAGACGATATTTGCCTGGGCTAAAGCCTTACTTTTTTTTCGATTTTTCGAGAAAATTCATTCATGCCTATTCGTTCATTTATTGCGTGAATGCGGGTCCGCGCGTGCGTGTAGAGTGATCTTAACGAAGATCTAGCACTTTTGAGGCAACCTATTTTACGCGGCTGAGACGATATTTCCCTCGGCTATAGCCTTACTGTTCTTTCTCTTTTCCGAGAAAATTCATTCATGCCTATTCGTTCATTTATTGCGTAAATGCGGGTCCGCGCTTGCGTGTAGAGTGATCTTAACGAAGATCTAGCCCTTTTGAGGCAAGTTATTTTACGCGGCTGAGACGATATTTGCCTGGGCTATAGCCTTACTTTTTTTTCGATTTTTCGAGAAAATTCATTCATGCCTATTCGTTCATTTATTGCGTGAATGCGGGTCCGCGCGTGCGTGTAGAGTGATCTTAACGAAGATCTAGCACTTTTGAGGCAAGTTATTTTACGCGGCTGAGACGATATTTGCCTGGGCTATAGCCTTACTTTTTTTTTCGATTCTTCGAGAAAATTCATTCATGCCTATTCGTTCATTTATTGCGTGAATGCGGGTCCGCGCGTGCGTGTAGAGTGATCTTAACGAAGATCTAGCACTTTTGAGGCAAGTTATTTTACGCGGCTGAGACGATATTTCCCTGGGCTGTAGACTTACTGTTTTTTCGATTTTTCGAGAAAATTCATTCGAGCCTATTCGTTCATTTATTGCGTGAACGCGGGTCCGCGCGTGCGTGTAGAGTGATCTTAACGAAGATCTAGCCCTTTTGAGGCAAGTTATTTTACGCGGCTGAGACGATATTTCCCTGGGCTATAGCCCTACTGTTTTTTCGATTTTTGGAGGAAATTCATTCATGCCTATTCGTTCATTTATTGCGTAAATGCGGGTCCGCGCTTGCGTGTAGAGTGATCTTAACGAAGATCTAGCCCTTTTGAGGCAAGTTATTTTACGCGGCTGAGACGATATTTCCCTGGGCTATAGCCCTACTTTTTTTTCGATTTTTCGAGAAAATTCATTCATGCCTATTCGTTCATTTATTGCGTGAATGCGGGTCCGCGCGTGCGTGTAGAGTGATCTTAACGAAGATCTAGCCCTTTTGAGGCAAGTTATTTTACGCGGCTGAGACGATATTTGCCTGGGCTATAGCCTTACTGTTTTTTCTCTTTTCCGAGAAAATTCATTCATGCCTATTCGTTCAGTTATGGCGTAAATGCGGGTCCGCGCTTGCGTGTAGAGTGATCTAAACGAAGATCTAGCACTTTTGAGGCAAGTTATTTTACGCGGCTGAGACGATATTTGCCTGGGCTATAGCCTTACTTTTTTTTCGATTTTTCGAGAAAATTCATTCATGCCTATTCGTTCATTTATTGCGTGAATGCGGGTCCGCGCGTGCGTGTAGAGTGATCTAAACGAAGATCTAGCACTTTTGAGGCAACCTATTTTACGCGGCTGAGACGATATTTCCCTGGGCTATAGCCTTACTCTTTTTTCTCTTTTCCGAGAAAATTTATTCATGCCTATTCGTTCATTTATTGCGTAAATGCGGGTCCGCGCTTGCGTGTAGAGTGATCTAAACGAAGATCTAGCACTTTTGAGGCAACCTATTTTACGCGGCTGAGACGATATTTCCCTGGGCTATAGCCTTACTGTTTTTTCTCTTTTCCGAGAAAATTCATTCAGGCCTATTCGTTCATTTATTGCGTAAATGCGGGTCCGCGCTTGCGTGTAGAGTGATCTAAACGAAGATCTAGCACTTTTGAGGCAAGTTATTTTACGCGGCTGAGACGATATTTGCCTGGGCTATAGCCCTACTTTTTTTTCGATTTTTCGAGAAAATTCATTCATGCCTATTCGTTCATTTATTGCGTGAATGCGGGTCCGCGCGTGCGTGTAGAGTGATCTTAACGAAGATCTAGCCCTTTTGAGGCAAGTTATTTTACGCGGCTGAGACGATCTTTGCCTGGGCTATAGCCTTACTTTTTTTTCGATTTTTCGAGAAAATTCATTCATGCCTATTCGTTCATTTATTGCGTGAATGCGGGTCCGCGCGTGCGTGTAGAGTGATCTTAACGAAGATCTAGCACTTTTGAGGCAAGTTATTTTACGCGGCTGAGACGATATTTGCCTGGGCTATAGCCTTACTGTTTTTTCTCTTTTCCGAGAAAATTCATTCATGCCTATTCGTTCATTTATTGCGTAAATGCGGGTCCGCGCTTGCGTGTAGAGAGATCTTAACGAAGATCTAGCCCTTTTGAGGCAAGTTATTTTACGCGGCTGAGACGATATTTGCCTGGGCTATAGCCTTACTTTTTTTTCGATTTTGCGAGAAAATTCATTCATGCCTATTCGTTCATTTATTGCGTGAATGCGGGTCCGCGCTTGCGTGTAGAGTGATCTTAACGAAGATCTAGCACTTTTGAGGCAAGTTATTTTACGCGGCTGAGACGATATTTGCCTGGGCTATAGCCTTACTTTTTTTTCGATTTTTCGAGAAAATTCATTCATGCCTATTCGTTCATTTATTGCGTAAATGCGGGTCCGCGCTTGCGTGTAGAGTGATCTTAACGAAGATCTAGCCCTTTTGAGGCAAGTTATTTTACGCGGCTGAGACGATATTTGCCTGGGCTATAGCCTTACTTTTTTTTCGATTTTTCGAGAAAATTCATTCATGCCTATTCGTTCATTTATTGCGTGAATGCGGGTCCGCGCTTGCGTGTAGAGTGATCTTAACGAAGATCTAGCACTTTTGAGGCAAGTTATTTTACGCGGCTGAGACGATATTTGCCTGGGCTATAGCCTTACTTTTTTTTCGATTTTTCGAGAAAATTCATTCATGCCTATTCGTTCATTTATTGCGTAAATGCGGGTCCGCGCTTGCGTGTAGAGTGATCTTAACGAAGATCTAGCCCTTTTGAGGCAAGTTATTTTACGCGGCTGAGACGATATTTGCCTGGGCTAAAGCCTTACTTTTTTTTCGATTTTTCGAGAAAATTCATTCATGCCTATTCGTTCATTTATTGCGTGAATGCGGGTCCGCGCGTGCGTGTAGAGTGATCTTAACGAAGATCTAGCACTTTTGAGGCAACCTTTTTTACGCGGCTGAGACGATATTTCCCTCGGCTATAGCCTTACTGTTCTTTCTCTTTTCCGAGAAAATTCATTCATGCCTATTCGTTCATTTATTGCGTAAATGCGGGTCCGCGCTTGCGTGTAGAGTGATCTTAACGAAGATCTAGCCCTTTTGAGGCAAGTTATTTTACGCGGCTGAGACGATATTTGCCTGGGCTATAGCCTTACTTTTTTTTCGATTTTTCGAGAAAATTCATTCATGCCTATTCGTTCATTTATTGCGTGAATGCGGGTCCGCGCGTGCGTGTAGAGTGATCTTAACGAAGATCTAGCACTTTTGAGGCAAGTTATTTTACGCGGCTGAGACGATATTTGCCTGGGCTATAGCCTTACTTTTTTTTTCGATTCTTCGAGAAAATTCATTCATGCCTATTCGTTCATTTATTGCGTGAATGCGGGTCCGCGCGTGCGTGTAGAGTGATCTTAACGAAGATCTAGCACTTTTGAGGCAAGTTATTTTACGCGGCTGAGACGATATTTCCCTGGGCTGTAGACTTACTGTTTTTTCGATTTTTCGAGAAAATTCATTCGAGCCTATTCGTTCATTTATTGCGTGAACGCGGGTCCGCGCGTGCGTGTAGAGTGATCTTAACGAAGATCTAGCCCTTTTGAGGCAAGTTATTTTACGCGGCTGAGACGATATTTCCCTGGGCTATAGCCCTACTGTTTTTTCGATTTTTGGAGGAAATTCATTCATGCCTATTCGTTCATTTATTGCGTAAATGCGGGTCCGCGCTTGCGTGTAGAGTGATCTTAACGAAGATCTAGCCCTTTTGAGGCAAGTTATTTTACGCGGCTGAGACGATATTTCCCTGGGCTATAGCCCTACTTTTTTTTCGATTTTTCGAGAAAATTCATTCATGCCTATTCGTTCATTTATTGCGTGAATGCGGGTCCGCGCGTGCGTGTAGAGTGATCTTAACGAAGATCTAGCCCTTTTGAGGCAAGTTATTTTACGCGGCTGAGACGATATTTGCCTGGGCTATAGCCTTACTGTTTTTTCTCTTTTCCGAGAAAATTCATTCATGCCTATTCGTTCAGTTATGGCGTAAATGCGGGTCCGCGCTTGCGTGTAGAGTGATCTAAACGAAGATCTAGCACTTTTGAGGCAAGTTATTTTACGCGGCTGAGACGATATTTGCCTGGGCTATAGCCTTACTTTTTTTTCGATTTTTCGAGAAAATTCATTCATGCCTATTCGTTCATTTATTGCGTGAATGCGGGTCCGCGCGTGCGTGTAGAGTGATCTAAACGAAGATCTAGCACTTTTGAGGCAACCTATTTTACGCGGCTGAGACGATATTTCCCTGGGCTATAGCCTTACTCTTTTTTCTCTTTTCCGAGAAAATTTATTCATGCCTATTCGTTCATTTATTGCGTAAATGCGGGTCCGCGCTTGCGTGTAGAGTGATCTAAACGAAGATCTAGCACTTTTGAGGCAACCTATTTTACGCGGCTGAGACGATATTTCCCTGGGCTATAGCCTTACTGTTTTTTCTCTTTTCCGAGAAAATTCATTCAGGCCTATTCGTTCATTTATTGCGTAAATGCGGGTCCGCGCTTGCGTGTAGAGTGATCTAAACGAAGATCTAGCACTTTTGAGGCAAGTTATTTTACGCGGCTGAGACGATATTTGCCTGGGCTATAGCCCTACTTTTTTTTCGATTTTTCGAGAAAATTCATTCATGCCTATTCGTTCATTTATTGCGTGAATGCGGGTCCGCGCGTGCGTGTAGAGTGATCTTAACGAAGATCTAGCCCTTTTGAGGCAAGTTATTTTACGCGGCTGAGACGATATTTGCCTGGGCTATAGCCTTACTGTTTTTTCTCTTTTCCGAGAAAATTCATTCATGCCTATTCGTTCAGTTATGGCGTAAATGCAGGTCCGCGCTTGCGTGTAGAGTGATCTAAACGAAGATCTAGCACTTTTGAGGCAAGTTATTTTACGCGGCTGAGACGATATTTGCCTGGGCAATAGCCTTACTTTTTTTTCGATTTTTCGAGAAAATTCATTCATGCCTATTCGTTCATTTATTGCGTGAATGCGGGTCCGCGCGTGCGTGTAGAGTGATCTAAACGAAGATCTAGCACTTTTGAGGCAAGTTATTTTACGCGGCTGAGACGATATTTGCCTGGGCTATAGCCTTACTGTTTTTTCTCTTTTCCGAGAAAATTCATTCATGCCTATTCGTTCATTTATTGCGTAAATGCGGGTCCGCGCTTGCGTGTAGAGTGATCTTAACGAAGATCTAGTACTTTTGAGGCAACCTATTTTACGCGGCTGAGACGATATTTCCCTGGGCTATAGCCTTACTGTTTTTTCTCTTTTCCGAGAAAATTCATTCAGGCCTATTCGTTCATTTATTGCGTAAATGCGGGTCCGCGCTTGCGTGTAGAGTGATCTAAACGAAGATCTAGCACTTTTGAGGCAAGTTATTTTACGCGGCTGAGACGATATTTGCCTGGGCTATAGCCTTACTTTTTTTTCGATTTTTCGAGAAAATTCATTCATGCCTATTCGTTCATTTATTGCGTGAATGCGGGTCCGCGCGTGCGTGTAGAGTGATCTAAACGAAGATCTAGCACTTTTGAGGCAACCTATTTTACGCGGCTGAGACGATATTTCCCTGGGCTATAGCCTTACTCTTTTTTCTCTTTTCCGAGAAAATTTATTCATGCCTATTCGTTCATTTATTGCGTAAATGCGGGTCCGCGCTTGCGTGTAGAGTGATCTAAACGAAGATCTAGCACTTTTGAGGCAAGTTATTTTACGCGGCTGAGACGATATTTGCCTGGGCTATAGACTTACTTTTTTTTCGATTTTTCGAGAAAATTCATTCATGCCTATTCGTTCATTTATTGCGTGAATGCGGGTCCGCGCGTGCGTGTAGAGTGATCTAAACGAAGATCTAGCACTTTTGAGGCAACTTATTTTACGCGGCTGAGACGATATTTCCCTGGGCTATAGCCTTACTGTTTTTTCTCTTTTCCGAGAAAATTCATTCATGCCTATTCGTTCATTTATTGCGTAAATGCGGGTCCGCGCTTGCGTGTAGAGTGATCTAAACGAAGATCTAGCACTTTTGAGGCAAGTTATTTTACGCGGCTGAGACGATATTTGCCTGGGCTATAGCCTTACTTTTTTTTCGATTTTTCGAGAAAATTCATTCATGCCTATTCGTTCATTTATTGCGTGAATGCGGGTCCGCGCGTGCGTGTAGAGTGATCTAAACGAAGATCTAGCACTTTTGAGGCAACTTATTTTACGCGGCTGAGACGATATTTCCCTGGGCTATAGCCTTACTGTTTTTTCTCTTTTCCGAGAAAATTCATTCATGCCTATCCGTTCATTTATTGCGTAAATGCGGGTCCGCGCTTGCGTGTAGAGTGATCTTAACGAAGATCTAGCCCTTTTGAGGCAAGTTATTTTACGCGGCTGAGACGATATTTGCCTGGGCTATAGCCTTACTTTTTTTTCGATTTTTCGAGAAAATTCATTCATGCCTATTCGTTCATTTATTGCGTGAATGCGGGTCCGCGCGTGCGTGTAGAGTGATCTAAACGAAGATCTAGCACTTTTGAGGCAACTTATTTTACGCGGCTGAGACGATATTTCCCTGGGCTATAGCCTTACTGTTTTTTCTCTTTTCCGAGAAAATTCATTCATGCCTATCCGTTCATTTATTGCGTAAATGCGGGTCCGCGCTTGCGTGTAGAGTGATCTTAACGAAGATCTAGCCCTTTTGAGGCAAGTTATTTTACGCGGCTGAGACGATATTTGCCTGGGCTATAGCCTTACTTTTTTTTCGATTTTTCGAGAAAATTCATTCATGCCTATTCGTTCATTTATTGCGTGAATGCGGGTCCGCGCGTGCGTGTAGAGTGATCTTAACGAAGATCTAGCACTTTTGAGGCAAGTTATTTTACGCGGCTGAGACGATATTTCCCTGGGCTATAGCCTTACTGTTTTTTCTCTTTTCCGAGAAAATTCATTCATGCCTATTCGTTCAGTTATTGCGTAAATGCGGGTCCGCGCTTGCGTGTAGAGTGATCTTAACGAAGATCTAGCACTTTTGAGGCAAGTTATTTTACGCGGCTGAGACGATATTTGCCTGGGCTATAGCCTTACTTTTTTTTCGATTTTTCGAGAAAATTCATTCATGCCTATTCGTTCATTTATTGCGTGAATGCGGGTCCGCGCGTGCGTGTAGAGTGATCTTAACGAAGATCTAGCACTTTTGAGGCAAGTTATTTTACGCGGCTGAGACGATATTTGCCTGGGCTATAGCCTTACTTTTTTTTCGATTTTTCGAGAAAATTCATTCACTCCTATTCGTTGATTTATTGCGTGAATGCGGGTCCGCGCGTGCGTGTAGAGTGATCTTAACGAAGATCTAGCCTTTTTGAGGCAAGTTATTTTACGCGGCTGAGACGATATTTGCCTGGGCTATAGCCTTACTTTTTTTTCGATTTTTCGAGAAAATTCATTCATGCCTATTCGTTCATTTATTGCGTAAATGCGGGTCTGCGCGTGCGTGTAGAGTGATCTAAACGAAGATCTAGCACTTTTGAGGCAACCTATTTTACGCGGCTGAGACGATATTTCCCTGGGCTATAGCCTTACTGTTTTTTCTCTTTTCCGAGAAAATTCATTCATGCCTATTCGTTCATTTATTGCGTAAATGCGGGTCCGCGCTTGCGTGTAGAGTGATCTTAACGAAGATCTAGCACATTTGAGGCAACCTATTTTACGCGGCTGAGACGATATTTCCCTGGGTTGTAGCCTTACTGTTTTTTCGATTTTTCGAGAAAATTCATTTGTGCCTATTCGTTCATTTATTGCGTAAATGCGGGTCCGCGCGTGCGTGTAGAGTGATCTTAACGAAGATCTAGCTCTTTTGAGGCAACTTAATTTACGCGGCTGAGACGATATTTGCCTGGGCTATAGCCTTACTTTTTTTTCGATTTTTCGAGAAAATTCATTCATGCCTATTCGTTCATTTATTGCGTAAATGCGGGTCTGCGCGTGCGTGTAGAGTGATCTAAACGAAGATCTAGCACTTTTGAGGCAAGTTATTTTACGCGGCTGAGACGATATTTGCCTGGGCTATAGCCTTACTGTTTTTTCTCTTTTCCGAGAAAATTAATTCATGCCTATTCGTTCAGTTATTGCGTAAATGCGGGTCCGCGCTTGCGTGTAGAGTGATCTTAACGAAGATCTAGCCCTTTTGAGGCAAGTTATTTTACGCGGCTGAGACGATATTTGCCTGGGCTATAGCCTTACTTTTTTTTCGATTTTTCGAGAAAATTCATTCATGCCTATTCGTTCATTTATTGCGTGAATGCGGGTCCGCGCGTGCGTGTAGAGTGATCTTAACGAAGATCTAGCACTTTTGAGGCAAGTTATTTTACGCGGCTGAGACGATATTTCCCTGGGCTGTAGACTTACTGTTTTTTCGATTTTTCGAGAAAATTCATTCGAGCCTATTCGTTCATTTATTGCGTGAACGCGGGTCCGCGCGTGCGTGTAGAGTGATCTTAACGAAGATCTAGCCCTTTTGAGGCAAGTTATTTTACGCGGCTGAGACGATATTTCCCTGGGCTATAGCCCTACTGTTCTTTCGATTTTTGGAGGAAATTCATTCATGCCTATTCGTTCATTTATTGCGTAAATGCGGGTCCGCGCTTGCGTGTAGAGTGATCTTAACGAAGATCTAGCCCTTTTGAGGCAAGTTATTTTACGCGGCTGAGACGATATTTCCCTGGGCTATAGCCCTACTTTTTTTTCGATTTTTCGAGAAAATTCATTCATGCCTATTCGTTCATTTTGCGTGAATACGGGTCCGCGCGTGCGTGTAGAGTGATCTTAACGAAGATCTAGCCCTTTTGAGGCAAGTTATTTTACGCGGCTGAGACGATATTTGCCTGGGCTATAGCCTTACTGTTTTTTCTCTTTTCCGAGAAAATTCATTCATGCCTATTCGTTCAGTTATTGCGTAAATGCGGGTCCGCGCTTGCGTGTAGAGTGGTCTAAACGAAGATCTAGCACTTTTGAGGCAAGTTATTTTACGCGGCTGAGACGATATTTGCCTGGGCTATAGCCTTACTTTTTTTTTCGATTTTTCGAGAAAATTCATTCATGCCTATTCGTTCATTTATTGCGTAAATGCGGGTCCGCGCTTGCGTGTAGAGTGATCTTAACGAAGATCTAGCACTTTTGAGGCAACCTATTTTACGCGGCTGAGACGATATTTCCCTGGGCTATAGCCTTACTGTTTTTTCTCTTTTCCGAGAAAATTCATTCAGGCCTATTCGTTCATTTATTGCGTAAATGCGGGTCCGCGCTTGCGTGTAGAGTGATCTTAACGAAGATCTAGCCCTTTTGAGGCAAGTTATTTTAGGCGGCTGAGACGATATTTCCCTGGGCTATAGCCCTACTTTTTTTTCGATTTTTCGAGAAAATTCATTCATGCCTATTCGTTCATTTATTGCGTGAATGCGGGTCCGCGCGTGCGTGTAGAGTGATCTTAACGAAGATCTAGCCCTTTTGAGGCAAGTTATTTTACGCGGCTGAGACGATATTTGCCTGGGCTATAGCCTTACTGTTTTTTCTCTTTTCCGAGAAAATTCATTCATGCCTATTCGTTCAGTTATTGCGTAAATGCGGGTCCGCGCTTGCGTGTAGAGTGATCTTAACGAAGATCTAGCACTTTTGAGGCAAGTTATTTTACGCGGCTGAGACGATATTTGCCTGGGCTATAGCCTTACTTTTTTTTCGATTTTTCGAGAAAATTCATTCATGCCTATTCGTTCATTTATTGCGTGAATGCGGGTCCGCGCGTGCGTGTAGAGTGATCTTAACGAAGATCTAGCACTTTTGAGGCAACCTATTTTACGCGGCTGAGACGATATTTCCCTCGGCTATAGCCTTACTGTTTTTTCTCTTTTCCGAGAAAATTAATTCATGCCTATTCGTTCATTTATTGCGTAAATGCGGGTCCGCGCTTGCGTGTAGAGTGATCTTAACGAAGATCTAGCCCTTTTGAGGCAAGTTATTTTACGCGGCTGAGACGATATTTGCCTGGGCTATAGCCTTACTTTTTTTTCGATTTTTCGAGAAAATTCATTCACTCCTATTCGTTCATTTATTGCGTGAATGCGGGTCCGCGCGTGCGTGTAGAGTGATCTTAACGAAGATCTAGCCCTTTTGAGGCAAGTTATTTTACGCGGCTGAGACGATATTTGCCTGGGCTATAGCCTTACTTTTTTTTCGATTTTTCGAGAAAATTCATTCATGCCTATTCGTTCATTTATTGCGTAAATGCGGGTCTGCGCGTGCGTGTAGAGTGATCTAAACGAAGATGTAGCACTTTTGAGGCAACCTATTTTACGCGGCTGAGACGATATTTCCCTGGGCTATAGCCTTACTCTTTTTTCTCTTTTCCGAGAAAATTCATTCATGCCTATTCGTTCATTTATTGCGTAAATGCGGGTCCGCGCTTGCGTGTAGAGTGATCTTAACGAAGATCTAGCCCTTTTGAGGCAAGTTATTTTACGCGGCTGAGACGATATTTGCCTGGGCTATAGCCTTACTTTTTTTTCGATTTTTCGAGAAAATTCATTCACTCCTATTCGTTGATTTATTGCGTGAATGCGGGTCCGCGCTTGCGTGTAGAGTGATCTTAACGAAGATCTAGCCCTTTTGAGGCAAGTTATTTTACGCGGCTGAGACGATATTTGCCTGGGCTATAGCCTTAATTTTTTTCGATTTTTCGAGAAAATTCATTCATGCCTATTCGTTCATTTATTGCGTAAATGCGGGTCTGCGCGTGCGTGTAGAGTGATCTAAACGAAGATCTAGCACTTTTGAGGCAACCTATTTTACGCGGCTGAGACGATATTTCCCTGGGCTATAGCCTTACTGTTTTTTCTCTTTTCCGAGAAAATTCATTCATGCCTATTCGTTCATTTATTGCGTAAATGCGGGTCCGCGCTTGCGTGTAGAGTGATCTTAACGAAGATCTAGCCCTTTTGAGGCAAGTTATTTTACGCGGCTGAGACGATATTTGCCTGGGCTATAGCCTTACTTTTTTTTCGATTTTTCGAGAAAATTCATTCATGCCTATTCGTTCATTTATTGCGTGAATGCGGGTCCGCGCGTGCGTGTAGAGTGATCTTAACGAAGATCTAGCACTTTTGAGGCAAGTTATTTTACGCGGCTGAGACGATATTTCCCTGCGCTGTAGACTTACTGTTTTTTCGATTTTTCGAGAAAATTCATTCGAGCCTATTCGTTCATTTATTGCGTGAACGCGGGTCCGCGCGTGCGTGTAGAGTGATCTTAACGAAGATCTAGCCCTTTTGAGGCAAGTTATTTTACGCGGCTGAGACGATATTTCCCTGGGCTATAGCCCTACTGTTTTTTCGATTTTTGGAGGAAATTCATTCATGCCTATTCGTTCATTTATTGCGTAAATGCGGGTCCGCGCTTGCGTGTAGAGTGATCTTAACGAAGATCTAGCCCTTTTGAGGCAAGTTATTTTACGCGGCTGAGACGATATTTCCCTGGGCTATAGCCCTACTTTTTTTTCGATTTTTCGAGAAAATTCATTCATGCCTATTCGTTCATTTATTGCGTGAATGCGGGTCCGCGCGTGCGTGTAGAGTGATCTTAACGAAGATCTAGCCCTTTTGAGGCAAGTTATTTTACGCGGCTGAGACGATATTTGCCTGGGCTATAGCCTTACTGTTTTTTCTCTTTTCCGAGAAAATTCATTCATGCCTATTCGTTCAGTTATTGCGTAAATGCGGGTCCGCGCTTGCGTGTAGAGTGATCTAAACGAAGATCTAGCACTTTTGAGGCAAGTTATTTTACGCGGCTGAGACGATATTTCCCTGGGCTATAGCCTTACTGTTTTTTCTCTTTTTCGAGAAAATTCATTCACTCCTATTCGGTGATTTATTGCGTGAATGCGGGTCCGCGCGTGCGTGTAGAGTGATCTTAACGAAGATCTAGCACTTTTGAGGCAAGTTATTTTACGCGGCTGAGACGATATTTCCCTGGGCTGTAGACTTACTGTTTTTTCGATTTTTCGAGGAAATTCATTCGTGCGTATTCGTTCATTTATTGCGTAAATGCGGGTCCGCGCGTGCGTGTAGACTGATCTAAATGAAGATCTAGCACTTTTGAGGCCACATATTTTACGCGGCTGAGACGATATTTCCCTGGACTAAAGCCCTACTGTTTTTTCGATTTTTCGAGAAAATTCATTCATGCCTATTCGTTCATTTATTGCGTAAATGCGGGTCTGCGCGTGCGTGTAGAGTGATCTAAACGAAGATCTAGCTCTTTTGAGGCAACTTAATTAACGCGGCGGAGACGATATTTCCCTGGGCTATTACAGCCTTACCGTTTTTTCGTTTTTTCGAGAAAATTCATTCGTGCCTATTCGTTCACTTATTGCGTAAATGCGGGTCCGCGCCTGCGTGTAGAGTGATCTTAACGAAGATCTAGCACATTTGAGGCAACCTATTTTACGCGGCTGAGACGATATTTCCCTGGGTTGTAGCCTTACTGTTTTTACGATTTTTCGAGAAAATTCATTTGTGCCTATTCGTTCATTTATTGCGTAAATGCGGGTCCGCGCGTGCGTGTAGAGTGATCTTAACGAAGATCTAGCTCTTTTGAGGCAACTTAATTTACGCGGCTGAGACGATATTTCCGTGGGCCTTACTGTTTTTTTCGATTTTTCGAGAAAATTCATTTGTGCCTATTCGTTCATTTATTGTGTAAATGCGGGTCCGCGCGTGCGTGTAGAGTGATCTTAACGAAGATCTAGCTCTTTTGAGGCAACTTAATTTACGCGGCGGAGACGATATTTCTCTGGGCTATATATAGCCTTACGGTTTTTTCGATTTTTCGAGGAAATTCATTCGTGCCTATTCGGTCATTTATAGCGTGAATGCGGGTCTGCGCGTGCGTGTAGAGTGATCTAAACGAAGATCTAGCACTTTTGAGGCAAGTTATTTTACGCGGCTGAGACGATATTTGCCTGGGCTATAGCCTTACTGTTTTTTCTCTTTTCCGAGAAAATTAATTCATGCCTATTCGTTCAGTTATTGCGTAAATGCGGGTCCGCGCTTGCGTGTAGAGTGATCTTAACGAAGATCTAGCCCTTTTGAGGCAAGTTATTTTACGCGGCTGAGACGATATTTGCCTGGGCTATAGCCTTACTTTTTTTTCGATTTTTCGAGAAAATTCATTCATGCCTATTCGTTCATTTATTGCGTGAATGCGGGTCCGCGCGTGCGTGTAGAGTGATCTTAACGAAGATCTAGCACTTTTGAGGCAAGTTATTTTACGCGGCTGAGACGATATTTCCCTGGGCTGTAGACTTACTGTTTTTTCGATTTTTCGAGAAAATTCATTCGAGCCTATTCGTTCATTTATTGCGTGAACGCGGGTCCGCGCGTGCGTGTAGAGTGATCTTAACGAAGATCTAGCCCTTTTGAGGCAAGTTATTTTACGCGGCTGAGACGATATTTCCCTGGGCTATAGCCCTACTGTTCTTTCGATTTTTGGAGGAAATTCATTCATGCCTATTCGTTCATTTATTGCGTAAATGCGGGTCCGCGCTTGCGTGTAGAGTGATCTTAACGAAGATCTAGCCCTTTTGAGGCAAGTTATTTTACGCGGCTGAGACGATATTTCCCTGGGCTATAGCCCTACTTTTTTTTCGATTTTTCGAGAAAATTCATTCATGCCTATTCGTTCATTTTGCGTGAATACGGGTCCGCGCGTGCGTGTAGAGTGATCTTAACGAAGATCTAGCCCTTTTGAGGCAAGTTATTTTACGCGGCTGAGACGATATTTGCCTGGGCTATAGCCTTACTGTTTTTTCTCTTTTCCGAGAAAATTCATTCATGCCTATTCGTTCAGTTATTGCGTAAATGCGGGTCCGCGCTTGCGTGTAGAGTGGTCTAAACGAAGATCTAGCACTTTTGAGGCAAGTTATTTTACGCGGCTGAGACGATATTTGCCTGGGCTATAGCCTTACTTTTTTTTTCGATTTTTCGAGAAAATTCATTCATGCCTATTCGTTCATTTATTGCGTAAATGCGGGTCCGCGCTTGCGTGTAGAGTGATCTTAACGAAGATCTAGCACTTTTGAGGCAACCTATTTTACGCGGCTGAGACGATATTTCCCTGGGCTATAGCCTTACTGTTTTTTCTCTTTTCCGAGAAAATTCATTCAGGCCTATTCGTTCATTTATTGCGTAAATGCGGGTCCGCGCTTGCGTGTAGAGTGATCTTAACGAAGATCTAGCCCTTTTGAGGCAAGTTATTTTAGGCGGCTGAGACGATATTTCCCTGGGCTATAGCCCTACTTTTTTTTCGATTTTTCGAGAAAATTCATTCATGCCTATTCGTTCATTTATTGCGTGAATGCGGGTCCGCGCGTGCGTGTAGAGTGATCTTAACGAAGATCTAGCCCTTTTGAGGCAAGTTATTTTACGCGGCTGAGACGATATTTGCCTGGGCTATAGCCTTACTGTTTTTTCTCTTTTCCGAGAAAATTCATTCATGCCTATTCGTTCAGTTATTGCGTAAATGCGGGTCCGCGCTTGCGTGTAGAGTGATCTTAACGAAGATCTAGCACTTTTGAGGCAAGTTATTTTACGCGGCTGAGACGATATTTGCCTGGGCTATAGCCTTACTTTTTTTTCGATTTTTCGAGAAAATTCATTCATGCCTATTCGTTCATTTATTGCGTGAATGCGGGTCCGCGCGTGCGTGTAGAGTGATCTTAACGAAGATCTAGCACTTTTGAGGCAACCTATTTTACGCGGCTGAGACGATATTTCCCTCGGCTATAGCCTTACTGTTTTTTCTCTTTTCCGAGAAAATTAATTCATGCCTATTCGTTCATTTATTGCGTAAATGCGGGTCCGCGCTTGCGTGTAGAGTGATCTTAACGAAGATCTAGCCCTTTTGAGGCAAGTTATTTTACGCGGCTGAGACGATATTTGCCTGGGCTATAGCCTTACTTTTTTTTCGATTTTTCGAGAAAATTCATTCACTCCTATTCGTTCATTTATTGCGTGAATGCGGGTCCGCGCGTGCGTGTAGAGTGATCTTAACGAAGATCTAGCCCTTTTGAGGCAAGTTATTTTACGCGGCTGAGACGATATTTGCCTGGGCTATAGCCTTACTTTTTTTTCGATTTTTCGAGAAAATTCATTCATGCCTATTCGTTCATTTATTGCGTAAATGCGGGTCTGCGCGTGCGTGTAGAGTGATCTAAACGAAGATGTAGCACTTTTGAGGCAACCTATTTTACGCGGCTGAGACGATATTTCCCTGGGCTATAGCCTTACTCTTTTTTCTCTTTTCCGAGAAAATTCATTCATGCCTATTCGTTCATTTATTGCGTAAATGCGGGTCCGCGCTTGCGTGTAGAGTGATCTTAACGAAGATCTAGCCCTTTTGAGGCAAGTTATTTTACGCGGCTGAGACGATATTTGCCTGGGCTATAGCCTTACTTTTTTTTCGATTTTTCGAGAAAATTCATTCACTCCTATTCGTTGATTTATTGCGTGAATGCGGGTCCGCGCTTGCGTGTAGAGTGATCTTAACGAAGATCTAGCCCTTTTGAGGCAAGTTATTTTACGCGGCTGAGACGATATTTGCCTGGGCTATAGCCTTAATTTTTTTCGATTTTTCGAGAAAATTCATTCATGCCTATTCGTTCATTTATTGCGTAAATGCGGGTCTGCGCGTGCGTGTAGAGTGATCTAAACGAAGATCTAGCACTTTTGAGGCAACCTATTTTACGCGGCTGAGACGATATTTCCCTGGGCTATAGCCTTACTGTTTTTTCTCTTTTCCGAGAAAATTCATTCATGCCTATTCGTTCATTTATTGCGTAAATGCGGGTCCGCGCTTGCGTGTAGAGTGATCTTAACGAAGATCTAGCCCTTTTGAGGCAAGTTATTTTACGCGGCTGAGACGATATTTGCCTGGGCTATAGCCTTACTTTTTTTTCGATTTTTCGAGAAAATTCATTCATGCCTATTCGTTCATTTATTGCGTGAATGCGGGTCCGCGCGTGCGTGTAGAGTGATCTTAACGAAGATCTAGCACTTTTGAGGCAAGTTATTTTACGCGGCTGAGACGATATTTCCCTGCGCTGTAGACTTACTGTTTTTTCGATTTTTCGAGAAAATTCATTCGAGCCTATTCGTTCATTTATTGCGTGAACGCGGGTCCGCGCGTGCGTGTAGAGTGATCTTAACGAAGATCTAGCCCTTTTGAGGCAAGTTATTTTACGCGGCTGAGACGATATTTCCCTGGGCTATAGCCCTACTGTTTTTTCGATTTTTGGAGGAAATTCATTCATGCCTATTCGTTCATTTATTGCGTAAATGCGGGTCCGCGCTTGCGTGTAGAGTGATCTTAACGAAGATCTAGCCCTTTTGAGGCAAGTTATTTTACGCGGCTGAGACGATATTTCCCTGGGCTATAGCCCTACTTTTTTTTCGATTTTTCGAGAAAATTCATTCATGCCTATTCGTTCATTTATTGCGTGAATGCGGGTCCGCGCGTGCGTGTAGAGTGATCTTAACGAAGATCTAGCCCTTTTGAGGCAAGTTATTTTACGCGGCTGAGACGATATTTGCCTGGGCTATAGCCTTACTGTTTTTTCTCTTTTCCGAGAAAATTCATTCATGCCTATTCGTTCAGTTATTGCGTAAATGCGGGTCCGCGCTTGCGTGTAGAGTGATCTAAACGAAGATCTAGCACTTTTGAGGCAAGTTATTTTACGCGGCTGAGACGATATTTCCCTGGGCTATAGCCTTACTGTTTTTTCTCTTTTTCGAGAAAATTCATTCACTCCTATTCGGTGATTTATTGCGTGAATGCGGGTCCGCGCGTGCGTGTAGAGTGATCTTAACGAAGATCTAGCACTTTTGAGGCAAGTTATTTTACGCGGCTGAGACGATATTTCCCTGGGCTGTAGACTTACTGTTTTTTCGATTTTTCGAGGAAATTCATTCGTGCGTATTCGTTCATTTATTGCGTAAATGCGGGTCCGCGCGTGCGTGTAGACTGATCTAAATGAAGATCTAGCACTTTTGAGGCCACATATTTTACGCGGCTGAGACGATATTTCCCTGGACTAAAGCCCTACTGTTTTTTCGATTTTTCGAGAAAATTCATTCATGCCTATTCGTTCATTTATTGCGTAAATGCGGGTCTGCGCGTGCGTGTAGAGTGATCTAAACGAAGATCTAGCTCTTTTGAGGCAACTTAATTAACGCGGCGGAGACGATATTTCCCTGGGCTATTACAGCCTTACCGTTTTTTCGTTTTTTCGAGAAAATTCATTCGTGCCTATTCGTTCACTTATTGCGTAAATGCGGGTCCGCGCCTGCGTGTAGAGTGATCTTAACGAAGATCTAGCACATTTGAGGCAACCTATTTTACGCGGCTGAGACGATATTTCCCTGGGTTGTAGCCTTACTGTTTTTACGATTTTTCGAGAAAATTCATTTGTGCCTATTCGTTCATTTATTGCGTAAATGCGGGTCCGCGCGTGCGTGTAGAGTGATCTTAACGAAGATCTAGCTCTTTTGAGGCAACTTAATTTACGCGGCTGAGACGATATTTCCGTGGGCCTTACTGTTTTTTTCGATTTTTCGAGAAAATTCATTTGTGCCTATTCGTTCATTTATTGTGTAAATGCGGGTCCGCGCGTGCGTGTAGAGTGATCTTAACGAAGATCTAGCTCTTTTGAGGCAACTTAATTTACGCGGCGGAGACGATATTTCTCTGGGCTATATATAGCCTTACGGTTTTTTCGATTTTTCGAGGAAATTCATTCGTGCCTATTCGGTCATTTATAGCGTGAATGCGGGTCCACGTGTGCGTGGGGAGTGATCTTAACGAAGATCTAGCTCTTTTGAGGCAACTTAATTTACGCGGCTGAGACGATATTTCCCTGGGTTGTAGCCTTACTGTTTTTTCGATTTTTCGAGAAAATTCATTTGTGCCTATTCGGTCATTTATTGCGTAAATGTGGGTCCGCGCGTGCGTGTAGAGTGATCTAAACGAAGATCTAGCACTTTAGAGGCAACCTATTTTACGCGGCTGAGATGATATTTCCCTGGGCTATAGCCTTACTGTTTTTTCGATTTTTCGATAAAAGTCATTCATGCCTATTCGTTCATTTATTGCGTTAATGCGGGTCCGCGCGTGCGTGTAGAGTGATCTTAACGAAGATCTAGCCCTTTTGAGGCAAGTTATTTTACGCGGCTGAGACGATATTTCCCTGGGCTATAGCCCTACTGTTTTTTCGATTTTTGGAGAAAATTCATTCATGCCTATTCGTTCATTTATTGCGTAAATGCGGGTCCGCGCTTGCGTGTAGAGTGATCTTAACGAAGATCTAGCACTTTTGAGGCAACCTATTTTACGCGGCTGAGACGATATTTCCCTGGGCTATAGCCTTACTGTTTTTTCTCTTTTCCGAGAAAATTCATTCATGCCTATTCGTTCATTTATTGCGTAAATGCGGGTGCGCGCTTGCGTGTAGAGTGATCTTAACGAAGATCTAGCCCTTTTGAGGCAAGTTATTTTACGCGGCTGAGACGATATTTGCCTGGGCTATAGCCTTACTTTTTTTTCGATTTTTCGAGAAAATTCATTCATGCCTATTCGTTCATTTATTGCGTGAATGCGGGTCCGCGCGTGCGTGTAGAGTGATCTTAACGAAGATCTAGCACTTTTGAGGCAAGTTATTTTACGCGGCTGAGACGATATTTCCCTGGGCTGTAGACTTACTGTTTTTTCGATTTTTCGAGAAAATTCATTCGAGCCTATTCGTTCATTTATTGCGTGAATGCGGGTCCGCGCGTGCGTGTAGAGTGATCTTAACGAAGATCTAGCCCTTTTGAGGCAAGTTATTTTACGCGGCTGAGACGTTATTTCCCAGGGCTATAGCCCTACTGTTTTTTCGATTTTTGGAGAAAATTCATTCATGCCTATTCGTTCATTTATTGCGTAAATGCGGGTCCGCGCTTGCGTGTAGAGTGATCTTAACGAAGATCTAGCCCTTTTGAGGCAAGTTATTTTACGCGGCTGAGACGATATTTCCCTGGGCTATAGCCCTACTTTTTTTTCGATTTTTCGAGAAAATTCATTCATGCCTATTCGTTCATTTATTGCGTGAATGCGGGTCCGCGCGTGCGTGTAGAGTGATCTTAACGAAGATCTAGCCCTTTTGAGGCAAGTTATTTTACGCGGCTGAGACGATATTTGCCTGGGCTATAGCCTTACTTTTTTTTCGATTTTTCGAGAAAATTCATTCACTCCTATTCGTTGATTTATTGCGTGAATGCGGGTCCGCGCGTGCGTGTAGAGTGATCTTAACGAAGATCTAGCACTTTTGAGGCAAGTTATTTTACGCGGCTGAGACGATATTTCCCTGGGCTGTAGACTTACTGTTTTTTCGATTTATCGAGGAAATTCATTCGTGCGTATTCGTTCATTTATTGCGTAAATGCGGGTCCGCGCGTGCGTGTAGACTGATCTAAATGAAGATCTAGCACTTTTGAGGCCACATATTTTACGCGGCTGAGACGATATTTCCCTGGGCTATAGCCCTACTGCTTTTTCGATTTTTGGAGAAAATTCATTCATGCCTATTCGTTCATTTATTGCGTAAATGCGGGTCCGCGCGTGCGTGTAGAGTGATCTAAACGAAGATCTAGCTCTTTTGAGGCAACTTAATTAACGCGGCGGAGACGATATTTCCCTGGACTAAAGCCCTACTGTTTTTTCGATTTTTCGAGAAAATTCATTCATGCCTATTCGTTCATTTATTGCGTAAATGCGGGTCTGCGCGTGCGTGTAGAGTGATCTAAACGAAGATCTAGCTCTTTTGAGGCAACTTAATTAACGCGGCGGAGACGATATTTCCCTGGGCTATTATAGCCTTACCGTTTTTTCGTTTTTTCGAGAAAATTCATTCGTGCCTATTCATTCACTTATTGCGTAAATGCGGGTCCGCGCGTGCGTGTAGAGTGATCTTAACGAAGATCTAGCTCTTTTGAGGCAACTTAATTTACGCGGCGGAGACGATATTTCCCTGGGCTATAGCCTTACTGTTTTTTCGATTTTTCGAGGAAATTCATTCGTGCCTATTCGGTCATTTATAGCGTGAATGCGGGTCCACGTGTGCGTGGGGAGTGATCTTAACGAAGATCTAGCTCTTTTGAGGCAACCTAATTTACGCGGCTGAGACGATATTTCCCTGGGTTGTAGCCTTACTGTTTTTTCGATTTTTCGAGAAAATTCATTTGTGCCTATTCGGTCATTTATTGCGTAAATGTGGGTCCGCGCGTGCGTGTAGAGTGATCTAAACGAAGATCTAGCACTTTTCAGGCAAGTTATTTTACGCGGCTGAGACGATATTTCCCTGGGCTATAGCCTTACTGTTTTTTCGATTTTTCGAGAAAATTCATTCGTGCCTATTCGTTCATTTATAGCGTGAATGCGGGTCCACGCGTGCGTGGGGAGTGATCTAAACGAAGATCTAGCTCTTTTGAGGCAACTTAATTTACGCGGCGGAGACGATATTTCCCTGGGCTATATATAGGCTTACTGTTTTTTCGATTTTTCGAGGAAATTCATTCGTGCCTATTCGGTCATTTATAGCGTGAATGCGGGTCCACGTGTGCGTGGGGAGTGATCTTAACGAAGATCTAGCTCTTTTGAGGCAACTTAATTAACGCGGCGGAGACGATATTTCCCTGGGCTATTATAGCCTTACCGTTTTTTCGTTTTTTCGAGAAAATTCATTCGTGCCTATTCGTTCACTTATTGCGTAAATGCGGGTCCGCGCGTGCGTGTAGAGTGATCTTAACGAAGATCTAGCACATTTGAGGCAACCTATTTTACGCGGCTGAGACGATATTTCCCTGGGTTGTAGCCTTACTGTTTTTTCGATTTTTCGAGAAAATTCATTTGTGCCTATTCGTTCATTTATTGCGTAAATGCGGGTCCGCACGTGCGTGTAGAGTGATCTAAACGAAGATCTAGCTCTTTTGAGGCAACTTAATTTACGCGGCGGAGACGATATTTCCCTGGGCTATAGCCTTACTGTTTTTTCGATTTTTCGAGGAAATTCATTCGTGCCTATTCGGTCATTTATAGCGTGAATGCGGGTCCACGTGTGCGTGGGGAGTGATCTTCTAGCTCTTTTGAGGCAACCTAATTTACGCGGCTGAGACGTTATTTCCCTGGGTTATAGCCTTACTGTTTTTTCGATTTTTCGATAAAAGTCATTCATGCCTATTCGTTCATTTATTGCGTTAATGCGGGTCCGCGCGTCCGTGTAGAGTGATCTTAACGAAGATCTAGCACTTTTCAGGCAAGTTATTTTACGCGGCTGAGACGATATTTCCCTGGGCTATAGCCTTACTGTTTTTTCGATTTTTCGAGAAAATTCATTCGTGCCTATTCGTTCATTTATAGCGTGAATGCGGGTCCACGCGTGCGTGGGGAGTGATCTAAACGAAGATCTAGCTCTTTTGAGGCAACTTAATTTACGCGGCGGAGACGATATTTCCCTGGGCTATATATAGGCTTACTGTTTTTTCGATTTTTCGAGGAAATTCATTCGTGCCTATTCGGTCATTTATAGCGTGAATGCGGGTCCACGTGTGCGTGGGGAGTGATCTTAACGAAGATCTAGCTCTTTTGAGGCAACTTAATTAACGCGGCGGAGACGATATTTCCCTGGGCTATTATAGCCTTACCGTTTTTTCGTTTTTTCGAGAAAATTCATTCGTGCCTATTCGTTCACTTATTGCGTAAATGCGGGTCCGCGCGTGCGTGTAGAGTGATCTTAACGAAGATCTAGCACATTTGAGGCAACCTATTTTACGCGGCTGAGACGATATTTCCCTGGGTTGTTGCCTTACTGTTTTTTCGATTTTTCGAGAAAATTCATTTGTGCCTATTCGTTCATTTATTGCGTAAATGCGGGTCCGCACGTGCGTGTAGAGTGATCTAAACGAAGATCTAGCTCTTTTGAGGCAACCTAATTTACGCGGCGGAGACGATATTTCCCTGGGCTATATATAGCCTTACTGTTTTTTCGATTTTTCGAGAAAATTCATTCATGCCTATTCGTTCATTTATTGCGTAAATGCGGGTCCACGTGTGCGTGGGGAGTGATCTTAACGAAGATCTAGCTCTTTTGAGGCAACTTAATTAACGCGGCTGAGACGATATTTCCCTGGGCTATAGCCTTACTCTTTTTTCGATTTCTCGAGAAAATTCATTCATGCCTATTCGTTCATTTATTGTGTAAATGCGGGTCTGCGCGTGCGTGTAGAGTGATCTAAACGAAGATCTAGCACTTTCGAGGCAACCTATTTTACGCGGCTGAGACGTTATTTCCCTGGGCTATAGCCTTACTGTTTTTTCGATTTTTCGATAAAAGTCATTCATGCCTATTCGTTCATTTATTGCGTTAATGCGGGTCCGCGCGTGCGTGTAGAGTGATCTTAACGAAGATCTAGCACTTTTCAGGCAAGTTATTTTACGCGGCTGAGACGATATTTCCCTGGGCTATAGCCTTACTGTTTTTTAGATTTTTCGAGAAAATTCATTCGTGCCTATTCGTTCATTTATAGCGTGAATGCGGGTCCACGCGTGCGTGGGGAGTGATCTAAACGAAGATCTAGCTCTTTTGAGGCAACTTAATTTACGCGGCGGAGACGATATTTCCCTGGGCTATATATAGGCTTACTGTTTTTTCGATTTTTCGAGGAAATTCATTCGTGCCTATTCGGTCATTTATAGCGTGAATGCGGGTCCACGTGTGCGTGGGGAGTGATCTTAACGAAGATCTAGCTCTTTTGAGGCAACCTATTTTACGCGGCTGAGATGATATTTCCCTGGGCTATAGCCTTACTGTTTTTTCGATTTTTCGATAAAAGTCATTCATGCCTATTCGTTCATTTATTGCGTTAATGCGGGTCCGCGCGTGCGTGTAGAGTGATCTAAACGAAGATCTAGCTCTTTTGCGGCAACTTAATTTACGCGGCGGAGACGATATTTCCCTGGACTATAGCCTTACTGTTTTTTCTATTTTTAGAGAAAATTCATTCATGCCTATTCGTTCATTTATTGCGTTAATGCGGGTCCGCGCGTGCGTGTAGAGTGATCTAAACGAAGATCTAGCTCTTTTGAGGCAACTTAATTTACGCGGCGGAGACGATATTTCCCTGGACTATAGCCTTACTGTTTTTTCTATTTTTCGAGAAAATTCATTCGTGCCTATTCGTTCACTTATTGCGTAAATGCGGGTCCGCGCGTGCGTGTAGAGTGATCTTAACGAAGATCTAGCTCTTTTGAGGCAACCCATTTTACGCGGCTGAGACGATATTTCCCTGGGTCAATTTTTCGAGAAAATTCATTCATGCCTATTCGTTCATTTATTGCGTTAATGCGGGTCCGCGCGTGCGTGTAGAGTGATCTTAACGAAGATCTTGCACTTTCGAGGCAACCCATTTTACACGGCTGAGACGATATTTCCCTGGGCTATAGCCATTTCTGTTTTTTCGATTTTCCGAGAAAATTCATTCATGCCTATTCGTTCATTTATTGCGTAAATGCGAGTCCGCGCGTGCGTGTAGAGTGATCTAAATGAAGATCTAGCTCTTTTGAGGCAACTTAATTTACGCGGCGGAGACGATATTTCCCTGGACTATAGCCTTACTGTTTTTTCGATTTTTAGAGAAAATTCATTCATGCCTATTCGTTCATTTATTGCGTAAATGCGGGTCCGCGCGTGCGTGTAGAGTGATCTAAACGAAGATCTAGCTCTTTTGAGGCAACTTAATTTACGCGGCGGAGACGATATTTCCCTGGACTATAGCCTTACTGTTTTTTCTATTTTTCGAGAAAATTCATTCGTGCCTATTCGTTCACTTATTGCGTAAATGCGGGTCCGCGCGTGCGTGTAGAGTGATCTTAACGAAGATCTAGCTCTTTTGAGGCAACCCATTTTACGCGGCTGAGACGATATTTCCCTGGGCTATAGCCATTTCTGTTTTTTCGATTTTCCGAGAAAATTCATTCATGCCTATTCGTTCATTTATTGCGTAAATGCGAGTCCGCGCGTGCGTGTAGAGTGATCTAAATGAAGATCTAGCTCTTTTGAGGCAACCTAATTTACGCGGCGGAGACGATATTTCCCTGGACTATAGCCTTACTGTTTTTTCGATTTTTCGAGAAAATTCATTCGTGCCTATTCGTTCATTTATTGCGTAAATGCGGGTCCGCGCGTGCGTGTAGAGTGATCTAAACGAAGATCTAGCTCTTTTGAGGGAACCTAATTTACGCGGCGGAGGCGATATTTCCCTGGACTATAGCCTTACTGTTTTTTCGATTTTTCTAGCAAATTCATTCGTGCCTATTCGTTCATTTATTGCGTAAATGCGGGTCTGCGCGTGCGTGTAGACTGATCAAAACGAAGATCTAGCACTTTTGAGGCAACCTATTTTACGCGGCTGAGACGTTATTTCCCTGGGTATAGCCTTACTGACTTTTCGATTTTTCGAGAAAATTCATTCGTGCCTATTCGTTCACTTATTGCGTAAATGCGGGTCCGCGCGTGCGTGTAGAGTGATCTTAACGAAGATCTAGCTCTTTTGAGGCAACCCATTTTACGCGGCTGAGACGATATTTCCCTGGGCTATAGCCATTTCTGTTTTTTCGATTTTCCGAGAAAATTCATTCATGCCTATTCGTTCATTTATTGCGTAAATGCGAGTCCGCGCGTGCGTGTAGAGTGATCTAAATGAAGATCTAGCTCTTTTGAGGCAACTTAATTTACGCGGCGGAGACGATATTTCCCTGGACTATAGCCTTACTGTTTTTTCGATTTTTAGAGAAAATTCATTCATGCCTATTCGTTCATTTATTGCGTAAATGCGGGTCCGCGCGTGCGTGTAGAGTGATCTAAATGAAGATCTAGCTCTTTTGAGGCAACTTAATTTACGCGGCGGAGACGATATTTCCCTGGACTATAGCCTTACTGTTTTTTCGATTTTCCGAGAAAATTCATTCGTGCCTATTCGTTCACTTATTGCGTAAATGCGGGTCCGCGCGTGCGTGTAGAGTGATCTTAACGAAGATCTAGCTCTTTTGAGGCAACTTAATTTACGCGGCGGAGACGATATTTCCCTGGACTATAGCCTTACTGTTTTTTCGATTTTTAGAGAAAATTCATTCATGCCTATTCGTTCATTTATTGCGTAAATGCGGGTCCGCGCGTGCGTGTAGAGTGATCTAAACGAAGATCTAGCTCTTTTGAGGCAACTTAATTTACGCGGCGGAGACGATATTTCCCTGGACTATAGCCTTACTGTTTTTTCTATTTTTCGAGAAAATTCATTCGTGCCTATTCGTTCACTTATTGCGTAAATGCGGGTCCGCGCGTGCGTGTAGAGTGATCTTAACGAAGATCTAGCTCTTTTGAGGCAACCCATTTTACGCGGCTGAGACGATATTTCCCTGGGCTATAGCCATTTCTGTTTTTTCGATTTTCCGAGAAAATTCATTCATGCCTATTCGTTCATTTATTGCGTAAATGCGAGTCCGCGCGTGCGTGTAGAGTGATCTAAATGAAGATCTAGCTCTTTTGAGGCAACCTAATTTACGCGGCGGAGACGATATTTCCCTGGACTATAGCCTTACTGTTTTTTCGATTTTTCGAGAAAATTCATTCGTGCCTATTCGTTCATTTATTGCGTAAATGCGGGTCCGCGCGTGCGTGTAGAGTGATCTTAACGAAGATCTAGCTCTTTTGAGGCAACCCATTTTACGCGGCTGAGACGTTATTTCCCTGGGCTATAGCCTTACTGTTTTTTCGATTTTTCGAGAAAATTCATTTATGCCTATTCGTTCATTTATTGCGTGAATGCGGGTCCGCGCGTGCGTGTAGAGTGATCTTAACGAAGATCTAGCTCTTTTGAGGCAACCTAATTTACGCGGCGGAGACGATATTTCCCTGGACTATAGCCTTACTGTTTTTTCGATTTTTCGAGAAAATTCATTCGTGCCTATTCGTTCATTTATTGCGTAAATGCGGGTCCGCGCGTGCGTGTAGAGTGATCTAAACGAAGATCTAGCTCTTTTGAGGGAACCTAATTTACGCGGCGGAGGCGATATTTCCCTGGACTATAGCCTTACTGTTTTTTCGATTTTTCGAGCAAATTCATTCGTGCCTATTCGTTCATTTATTGCGTAAATGCGGGTCTGCGCGTGCGTGTAGACTGATCAAAACGAAGATCTAGCACTTTTGAGGCAACCTATTTTACGCGGCTGAGACGTTATTTCCCTGGGTATAGCCTTACTGACTTTTCGATTTTTCGAGAAAATTCATTCATGCCTATTCGTTCATTTATTGCGTGAATGCGGGTCCGCGCGTGCGTGTAGAGTGATCTTAACGAAGATCTAGCACTTTTGAGGCAACTTAATTTACGCGGCGGAGACGATATTTCCCTGGACTATCAAGCCTTACTGTTTTTTCGATTTTTCGAGAAAATTCATTCATGCCTATTCGTTCATTTATTGTGTAAATGCGGGTCTGCGCGTGCGTGTAGAGTGATCTAAACGAAGATCTAGCACTTTCGAGGCAACCTATTTTACGCGGCTGAGACGTTATTTCCCTGGGCTATAGCCTTACTGTTTTTTCGATTTTTCGATAAAAGTCATTCATGCCTATTCGTTCATTTATTGCGTTAATGCGGGTCCGCGCGTGCGTGTAGAGTGATCTTAACGAAGATCTAGCACTTTTCAGGCAAGTTATTTTACGCGGCTGAGACGATATTTCCCTGGGCTATAGCCTTACTGTTTTTTAGATTTTTCGAGAAAATTCATTCGTGCCTATTCGTTCATTTATAGCGTGAATGCGGGTCCACGCGTGCGTGGGGAGTGATCTAAACGAAGATCTAGCTCTTTTGAGGCAACTTAATTTACGCGGCGGAGACGATATTTCCCTGGGCTATATATAGGCTTACTGTTTTTTCGATTTTTCGAGGAAATTCATTCGTGCCTATTCGGTCATTTATAGCGTGAATGCGGGTCCACGTGTGCGTGGGGAGTGATCTTAACGAAGATCTAGCTCTTTTGAGGCAACCTATTTTACGCGGCTGAGATGATATTTCCCTGGGCTATAGCCTTACTGTTTTTTCGATTTTTCGATAAAAGTCATTCATGCCTATTCGTTCATTTATTGCGTTAATGCGGGTCCGCGCGTGCGTGTAGAGTGATCTAAACGAAGATCTAGCTCTTTTGCGGCAACTTAATTTACGCGGCGGAGACGATATTTCCCTGGACTATAGCCTTACTGTTTTTTCTATTTTTAGAGAAAATTCATTCATGCCTATTCGTTCATTTATTGCGTTAATGCGGGTCCGCGCGTGCGTGTAGAGTGATCTAAACGAAGATCTAGCTCTTTTGAGGCAACTTAATTTACGCGGCGGAGACGATATTTCCCTGGACTATAGCCTTACTGTTTTTTCTATTTTTCGAGAAAATTCATTCGTGCCTATTCGTTCACTTATTGCGTAAATGCGGGTCCGCGCGTGCGTGTAGAGTGATCTTAACGAAGATCTAGCTCTTTTGAGGCAACCCATTTTACGCGGCTGAGACGATATTTCCCTGGGTCAATTTTTCGAGAAAATTCATTCATGCCTATTCGTTCATTTATTGCGTTAATGCGGGTCCGCGCGTGCGTGTAGAGTGATCTTAACGAAGATCTTGCACTTTCGAGGCAACCCATTTTACACGGCTGAGACGATATTTCCCTGGGCTATAGCCATTTCTGTTTTTTCGATTTTCCGAGAAAATTCATTCATGCCTATTCGTTCATTTATTGCGTAAATGCGAGTCCGCGCGTGCGTGTAGAGTGATCTAAATGAAGATCTAGCTCTTTTGAGGCAACTTAATTTACGCGGCGGAGACGATATTTCCCTGGACTATAGCCTTACTGTTTTTTCGATTTTTAGAGAAAATTCATTCATGCCTATTCGTTCATTTATTGCGTAAATGCGGGTCCGCGCGTGCGTGTAGAGTGATCTAAACGAAGATCTAGCTCTTTTGAGGCAACTTAATTTACGCGGCGGAGACGATATTTCCCTGGACTATAGCCTTACTGTTTTTTCTATTTTTCGAGAAAATTCATTCGTGCCTATTCGTTCACTTATTGCGTAAATGCGGGTCCGCGCGTGCGTGTAGAGTGATCTTAACGAAGATCTAGCTCTTTTGAGGCAACCCATTTTACGCGGCTGAGACGATATTTCCCTGGGCTATAGCCATTTCTGTTTTTTCGATTTTCCGAGAAAATTCATTCATGCCTATTCGTTCATTTATTGCGTAAATGCGAGTCCGCGCGTGCGTGTAGAGTGATCTAAATGAAGATCTAGCTCTTTTGAGGCAACCTAATTTACGCGGCGGAGACGATATTTCCCTGGACTATAGCCTTACTGTTTTTTCGATTTTTCGAGAAAATTCATTCGTGCCTATTCGTTCATTTATTGCGTAAATGCGGGTCCGCGCGTGCGTGTAGAGTGATCTAAACGAAGATCTAGCTCTTTTGAGGGAACCTAATTTACGCGGCGGAGGCGATATTTCCCTGGACTATAGCCTTACTGTTTTTTCGATTTTTCGAGCAAATTCATTCGTGCCTATTCGTTCATTTATTGCGTAAATGCGGGTCTGCGCGTGCGTGTAGACTGATCAAAACGAAGATCTAGCACTTTTGAGGCAACCTATTTTACGCGGCTGAGACGTTATTTCCCTGGGTATAGCCTTACTGACTTTTCGATTTTTCGAGAAAATTCATTCGTGCCTATTCGTTCACTTATTGCGTAAATGCGGGTCCGCGCGTGCGTGTAGAGTGATCTTAACGAAGATCTAGCTCTTTTGAGGCAACCCATTTTACGCGGCTGAGACGATATTTCCCTGGGCTATAGCCATTTCTGTTTTTTCGATTTTCCGAGAAAATTCATTCATGCCTATTCGTTCATTTATTGCGTAAATGCGAGTCCGCGCGTGCGTGTAGAGTGATCTAAATGAAGATCTAGCTCTTTTGAGGCAACTTAATTTACGCGGCGGAGACGATATTTCCCTGGACTATAGCCTTACTGTTTTTTCGATTTTTAGAGAAAATTCATTCATGCCTATTCGTTCATTTATTGCGTAAATGCGGGTCCGCGCGTGCGTGTAGAGTGATCTAAATGAAGATCTAGCTCTTTTGAGGCAACTTAATTTACGCGGCGGAGACGATATTTCCCTGGACTATAGCCTTACTGTTTTTTCGATTTTCCGAGAAAATTCATTCGTGCCTATTCGTTCACTTATTGCGTAAATGCGGGTCCGCGCGTGCGTGTAGAGTGATCTTAACGAAGATCTAGCTCTTTTGAGGCAACTTAATTTACGCGGCGGAGACGATATTTCCCTGGACTATAGCCTTACTGTTTTTTCGATTTTTAGAGAAAATTCATTCATGCCTATTCGTTCATTTATTGCGTAAATGCGGGTCCGCGCGTGCGTGTAGAGTGATCTAAACGAAGATCTAGCTCTTTTGAGGCAACTTAATTTACGCGGCGGAGACGATATTTCCCTGGACTATAGCCTTACTGTTTTTTCTATTTTTCGAGAAAATTCATTCGTGCCTATTCGTTCACTTATTGCGTAAATGCGGGTCCGCGCGTGCGTGTAGAGTGATCTTAACGAAGATCTAGCTCTTTTGAGGCAACCCATTTTACGCGGCTGAGACGATATTTCCCTGGGCTATAGCCATTTCTGTTTTTTCGATTTTCCGAGAAAATTCATTCATGCCTATTCGTTCATTTATTGCGTAAATGCGAGTCCGCGCGTGCGTGTAGAGTGATCTAAATGAAGATCTAGCTCTTTTGAGGCAACCTAATTTACGCGGCGGAGACGATATTTCCCTGGACTATAGCCTTACTGTTTTTTCGATTTTTCGAGAAAATTCATTCGTGCCTATTCGTTCATTTATTGCGTAAATGCGGGTCCGCGCGTGCGTGTAGAGTGATCTTAACGAAGATCTAGCTCTTTTGAGGCAACCCATTTTACGCGGCTGAGACGTTATTTCCCTGGGCTATAGCCTTACTGTTTTTTCGATTTTTCGAGAAAATTCATTTATGCCTATTCGTTCATTTATTGCGTGAATGCGGGTCCGCGCGTGCGTGTAGAGTGATCTTAACGAAGATCTAGCTCTTTTGAGGCAACCTAATTTACGCGGCGGAGACGATATTTCCCTGGACTATAGCCTTACTGTTTTTTCGATTTTTCGAGAAAATTCATTCGTGCCTATTCGTTCATTTATTGCGTAAATGCGGGTCCGCGCGTGCGTGTAGAGTGATCTAAACGAAGATCTAGCTCTTTTGAGGGAACCTAATTTACGCGGCGGAGGCGATATTTCCCTGGACTATAGCCTTACTGTTTTTTCGATTTTTCGAGCAAATTCATTCGTGCCTATTCGTTCATTTATTGCGTAAATGCGGGTCTGCGCGTGCGTGTAGACTGATCAAAACGAAGATCTAGCACTTTTGAGGCAACCTATTTTACGCGGCTGAGACGTTATTTCCCTGGGTATAGCCTTACTGACTTTTCGATTTTTCGAGAAAATTCATTCATGCCTATTCGTTCATTTATTGCGTGAATGCGGGTCCGCGCGTGCGTGTAGAGTGATCTTAACGAAGATCTAGCACTTTTGAGGCAACTTAATTTACGCGGCGGAGACGATATTTCCCTGGACTATCAAGCCTTACTGTTTTTTCGATTTTTCGAGAAAATTCATTCGTGCCTATTCGTTCATTTATTGCGTAAATGCGGGTCCGCGCGTGCGTGTAAAGTGATCTAAATGAAGATCTTGCACTTTCGAGGCAACCCATTTTACACGGCTGAGACGATATTTCCCTGGACTATAGCCTTACTGTTTTTTCGATTTTTAGAGAAAATTCATTCATGCCTATTCGTTCATTTGTTGCGTAAATACGGGTCCGCGCGTGCGTGTAGAGTGATCTAAACGAAGATCTAGCTCTTTTGAGGCAACTTAATTTACGCGGCGGAGACGATATTTCCCTGGACTATAGCCTTACTGTTTTTTCTATTTTTCGAGAAAATTCATTCGTGCCTATTCGTTCACTTATTGCGTAAATGCGGGTCCGCGCGTGCGTGTAGAGTGATCTTAACGAAGATCTAGCTCTTTTGAGGCAACCCATTTTACGCGGCTGAGACGATATTTCCCTGGGCTATAGCCATTTCTGTTTTTTCGATTTTCCGAGAAAATTCATTCATGCCTATTCGTTCATTTATTGCGTAAATGCGGGTCTGCGCGTGCGTGTAGAGTGATCTAAACGAAGATCTAGCTCTTTTGAGGCAACTTATTTTACGCGGCTGAGACGTTATTTCCCTGGGCTATAGCCTTACTGTTTTTTCGATTTTTCGAGAAAATTCATTCATGCCTATTCGTTCATTTATTGCGTGAATGCGGGTCCGCGCGTGCGTGTAGAGTGATCTTAACGAAGATCTAGCTCTTTTGAGGCAACCTAATTTACGCGGCGGAGACGATATTTCCCTGGACTATAGCCTTACTGTTTTTTCGATTTTTCGAGAAAATTCATTCGTGCCTATTCGTTTATTTATTGCGTAAATGCGGGTCCGCGCGTGCGTGTAGAGTGATCTAAACGAAGATCTAGCTCTTTTGAGGGAACCTAATTTACGCGGCGGAGGCGATATTTCCCTGGGCTATAGCCTTACTGTTTTTTCGATTTTTCGAGAAAATTCATTCATGCCTATTCGTTCATTTATTGCGTGAATGCGGGTCCGCGCGTGCGTGTAGAGTGATCTTAACGAAGATCTAGCACTTTTGAGGCAACTTAATTTACGCGGCGGAGACGATATTTCCCTGGACTATCAAGCCTTACTGTTTTTTTCGATTTTTCGAGAAAATTCATTCGTGCCTATTCGTTCATTTATTGCGTAAATGCGGGTCCGCGCGTGTGTGTAGAGTGATCTTAACGAAGATCTAGCACTTTTGAGGCAACCTATTTTACGCGGCTGAGACGTTATTTCCCTGGGCTATAGCCTTACTGTTTTTTCGATTTTTCGAGAAAATTCATTCATGCCTATTCGTTCATTTATTGCGTGAATGCGGGTCCGCGCGTGCGTGTAGAGTGATCTTAACGAAGATCTAGCACTTTTGAGGCAACTTAATTTACGCGGCGGAGACGATATTTCCCTGGACTATCAAGCCTTACTGTTTTTTCGATTTTTCGAGCAAATTCATTCGTGCCTATTCGTTCATTTATTGCGTAAATGCGGGTCCGCGCGTGCGTGTAGAGTGATCTTAACGAAGATCTAGCTCTTTTGAGGCAACCTATTTTACGCGGCTGAGACGATATTTCCCTGGACTATAGCCTTAGTGTTTTTTCGATTTTTCGAGAAAATTCATGCGTGCCTATTCGTTCGTTTATTGCGTAAATGCGGGTCCGCGCGTGCGTGTAGACTGATCAAAACGAAGATCTAGCACTTCTGAGGCAACCTATTTTACGCGGCGGAGACGATATTTCCCTGGGATATAGCCTTAGTGTTTTTTCGATTTTTCGAGAAAATTCATGCGTGCCTATTCGTTCATCTATTGCGTAAATGCGGGTCCGCGCGTGCGTGTAGACTGATCAAAACGAAGATCTAGCACTTCTGAGGCAAGTTATTTTACGCGGCTGAGACGATATTTCCCTGGGCTATAGCCTTACTGTTTTTTCGATTTTTCGAGAAAATTCATTCGTGCCTATTCGTTCATTTATAGCGTGAATGCGGGTCCACGCGTGCGTGGGGAGTGATCCTAACGAAGATCTAGCTCTTTTGAGGCAACTTTATTTAAGCGGCTGAGGCGATATTTCCCTGGGCTATAAGCCTTACTGTTTTTTCGATTTTTCGAGAAAATTCATTCATGCCTATTCATTAATTTATTGCGTAAATGCGGGTCCGCGCGTGCGTGTAGAGTGATCTAAACAAAGATCTAGCACTTTTGAGGCAACCCATTTTACGCGGCCGAGACGATATTTCCCTGGGCTATAGCCCTACTGTTTTTTCGATTTTTCGAGAAAATTCATTCATGCCTATTCATTAATTTATTGCGTAAATGCGGGTCCGCGCGTGCGTGTAGAGTGATCTAAACAAAGATCTAGCACTTTTGAGGCAACCCATTTTACGCGGCCGAGACGATATTTCCCTGGGCTATAGCCCTACTGTTTTTTCGATTTTCCGAGAAAATTCATTCATGCCTATTCGTTCATTTATTGCGTAAATGCGGGTCCTCGCGTGCGTGTAGAGTGATCTAAACGAAGATCTAGCACTTTTGAGGCCACATATTTTACGCGGCTGAGACGTTATTTTCCTGGGCTATAGCCTCACTGTTCTTTAGATTTTCGAGTACCTTCATTCGCGCCTATTCGTTCATTGATTGCGTAAATGCGGGTCCGCGCGTGCGTTGGGAGTGATTTAATAATGATAATATTTGGGGTTTTACGTGCCAAAACCACTTTCTGATTATGAGGCACGCCGTAGTGGAGGACTCAGGAAATTTCGACCACCTGGGGTTCTTTAGCGTGCACCTAAATCTAAGCACACGGGTGTTTTCGCATTTCGCCCCCATCGAAATGCGGCCGCCGTGGCCGGGATTCGATCCCGCGACCTCGTGCTCAGCAGCCCAACACCATAGCCACTGAGCAACCACGGCGGGTTGGGAGTGATTTAAACGCAGACGATATATTGCTGGACTACACAGGCCTTCCTCATATAGCGTACTATATATGTAGGCTTACTTTTATTCCTGAAAAGTCCAATTTTCGGAAAGCAATAATTCATCGCGTAAGTATGCGGTAGCACTTGCAATAGAATGGAGACTCATGTATTGGACGAACCAGCGCTTTCCAGAGAAGTGATTGGAATGCGACTGCGTTTATACTTACAGGGCTTACCTTTTTTTACCGGAAAAGACAATTTCGGTAATCCTTTTTTACTTGGAGTGAATAGGTGGTAGCCCGTGCGTTAGCATGGATACTCATATATGAGGAGAACCAGCCGTTCCATAGAAGTGAGTGCCGTGTGGCTGTGCCGAAATTTTTCTGGGCTTACCTTTTTTCTGGAAATGTCAATTTCCTGAATCCATTTATTCATTTTGTAATTAGGCGGTAGCGCTTTCATTAGCATGGATAATGGGAGGAACCAGCGGTTTCCAGAGAAGAGAGTGGAATATGGCTGCGCGGACATTTTGCTTGTCTATAGGCTTACCTTTTTTTCCGCAAGATGCCAATTTCCGCGTATCAAGGATTGGTGGTAAGCTATTCGCACTCTCCGAACCAGAGGGGATGGGGCGACAGCAAACCCACCCCGCCGGTGTTTATTGAGGGTTCGACTGCTTACCGGCGATAAAGTCCAAGCCTGATCGACCGTGATCCAGAGTCATGAGAGGGAGGGCGACGTACAAACACACATTCACTTTAATAAAGTAAAATCATCTCCGAGATACAATTAAAAAAAGAACATACAAACTGCAAGCACTGAGTCCTAGCTCGCGGAAGGCTTGCGGGTCCCACAACTCCCGCCCTTATGCCACACAAAACCCACCACGTGAGAACTCTTACACTCGCCAAATAACAAAGAATACGCGGCACAAGTGAAAAATGCACGCGACAATAAACGTGGCAAGCGCTACACTAACAAGACATAGAAAAATTAACACGCGATGACTAATTAAATGAAATATGAAACGGTATTAAAAGAAAGAGTCAGGCGGAACGTTCTGAGTGTGGGCCGGAACAGGAGCCTTATCTGTGGCGTGCTTGCCGAGACCCCGATCTGAAGAGCTTCGGGCTGCTGGTACCTCGCTGCCGAAGATCTTGACGCACGTTGCACCGTCTGTCGATCGACCGGCGAATACTTCTGCCTGGAGGTTTCAGCCTGCATGAGCATGCATGAGCGCTCCGGTCGAATGCAGATTGTATCAAGGACAGCATGTTCATAAAAAATTTATTGCCCCTCAACTCTGTAACGAAGGGTAACAAGCGAAGCTACACTTCCATGATTATACTCACTGTATAGATATATATGGTTATTGCTATATTGATTGAATAAAGACACATACACGTAACTTCGTGGGTGTTGTCTTTATTTTGTCTCACTCGTTACCACAGTGACCACAGCTTTGTGGTTGCTGTGGTACACCGCGATCGCTTGCACTGCTATGCTAGACACCACGCTCTTGCGAACGGTTAAATCTATACACGACCACTGCCGCGTGGTTGGCACATTGACGTCTGTGTAGAACTCAGTTCGAAACCGTTCCAAATGGAAGGATACAATCCACCTGCCGTCGGGGCCGCTCTAGGTCGACGTTAAATCTTCCGATATGACGTTCGACTTGCCTTCTATGGATGATATCCAACCAAATGCATCTATTAAAAAGGTCTCAATGTCTCGTTTGGGCGTAGCCCGAGGGACGCCGACAGTCGCGACGACGGTCCCATCTTCCGTCTACGCGGCACATACTCGATAGTCCCGACCCGTCGGCGGCTGCACGTTTGGGGGAAGCGACTTGTCGCTTTCACACCCACTTGCGCTTTCGCTCTCATTGTAGCTCTTTGTGGGCACGTTCTTCTTCCTCAGAGCGAAGTAAGCCCATCCTGCCCATAGCAATTCCAAAGTGCAACTGCTGATAACGTTGATAGGGCGATGCTCGCTGCCCAAGTGCTGGCGCCCTTTCCCAGGCCTGCCCGCGACGAACAAGAGAGCGAGATAACAATCAACACTTCGTCCCCTCCCTCTCCTTCTTGTCCCCCCCTCTCTACTTGCCTGCGCAAAGGAAGCGTAATAAGTCCCCGAGCTTACAGGGCTATGTGCCATTGAGTCTGGACCT
The DNA here is from genome assembly GCF_038994185.2 of Dermacentor albipictus. NCBI lineage: Eukaryota > Metazoa > Arthropoda > Arachnida > Ixodida > Ixodidae > Dermacentor > Dermacentor albipictus. The sequence goes on from NC_091824.1 coordinate 67,151,364, forward strand.
TTTCTGCACTATCACCAGGATCGGCCCACATGATGATTTGTTTTTGTCAACATCTTGGACACATATTTTTCCAGATCCTAGCCATTGACAGCTTTGCTGTAATATGTCGCTACCAACGCTTTAAACAACGGTTGAGTGGTACATGACTGCAGTTTGTGTATCAGGCTACAATGTCGACTCGCAGAATCCAATCTAGCAAGTTATGGTTCAGTGAATACACCACTCCCGCTGCTGACGCCAACTTACGAGATCGCTTATTTTGCGGGAAAAACATTCGAATGTCGACGGAGCCGTGTTCACTTCTCTGGAAGTTCCCGCATATTGACACGAATTACTCGATGAATAAAAGAATTTGCAAACAGAGCTTTCCACGCAAAAATAAACAAGCTTATAATCCATTAGAATGTTCATGGGACGCTGTGACTTACCCAAAATGAGCTCGCCGACACGGAGGCAAAGATGGCCCACTATAATGACACGCGAGTGTCCATCCAATTTTCACGACCAGACACTAATGCCCTGGCCTACAGACTTCTTCACTGTAATACTGCAGTATATCGAGCCTCGCTGGGTCATCGTCATCACCTTCTTCACGAACTCGACCGAGAGATAAAAATACGGCTACCACCGAACGTAAAAACTGTAATGCAAGCTTGCTGCACAGATTACGAGTAGCTGTGGCCTTCACCTAGTCGGCCGGGCGGACATACGTTAATATGGGGCAAAAAATAAATAAATAAATATAAAGAAATAAATAACTATCGGCCGGGTAGACAGTCCGAACTGCGAGTAATGCGGTATTCCTGAGACGACAGAACACCTCTTGTGCATCGGCCCGCGATTTAATGTACATAGAAAATCGCTGACAGACATCTTGTGAAAATTTTTCCTTCAACCATTAACTGAAAAGGTTCTATTTGGACCTCCGCCTGACCCTCGTCATCAGCCAAATAGTCTCAAGTCTCTCAACAAATTTTTGCATGAGAGCGAAGTGGACAAGACACTTTGAAGAGTCTTGGAGCGTGTAAGATTTTCACCACCTTCTACGCTCTCATAATCAACGTCTTCTCTTTCTTTCTGTCTGTCTACACCCTTTCTCCTTCCCCTAACGCCGAGTAGCAAGTCAGAACATTGATTCAGGCCGACAACTCAGCTTTTCAATCATATTAAATACCTCACTCTCTTTCCATGGAGCCGTGCTCACTGACTTCCCTGAAAAGCTCAGATTCGACGTGCATATCACTCTCCCTGCAAATGCACGTATACTGACACTAATATACACGATGAATAAACGAATTTGGGAAAATTGACCTTTGGGGAAAAAGTAGGCCTATAGTTCGTTAGAATGTCAACACAGCCGTATTCACTCACTTCTGTCGATAACAGCACCGTTTTCTTTCCCGGTCCGATGTTCGCCTAAACACAGATAAATATAATCGGCATTATGCATTGAATCCAGTAAATAATTTTATGGCGGTGCAGTGTTTGCAAAAACTAAGAATAAATTGTTTTAAGAGTACTTTACCAACACTTTCCAGCGCGAACCAAACACGGTGACGGTGACATTTGCGTAGCCTATCCGCTAGCCGCTGCTGCTGGCAGCTTAAACTTTGAAAAATGGCAGTATTTAGCCACGGCTTCCTAATTTCTGATTGGTACAAGTTATAGGGATGGCGCTCCGTCACCGTGCTGGCGACGGAAGCGTAGAGCTCGCCTCTAAGTCGCAGGCGACCCGTTTTTGAGGAGTAAATGTCCCCAAAACCCTCTCTGTTGAAGAAAACCGGTGCCGCGATGGTGCTGGGATGGTGACGTGGCGCAGCGTTTGATGGCTGCGTGAATGAGGCCTAACATGGCGCCACGGCGCTGCACTGGCCGCCTCATAGGCATGCAGCGGACAAGGAAGCAATGAGCAGGCTCCCAACTGTTTCTGCTGCACATGCGCAGTGGGCACCGAACTCAAAGCCAGCTGTTAAGGCTAGATGACAGTTCTATGCTCCGTCGAGCCCCAGCCGCGCTCTCTAGGCAAGGTCGCTCACCTCTGTACTTGTCGAGCAACGCCGCGTTGAAGGTGCTGGCCTAGGTTACGGTATTCGTGACCGCACTCTTAAAATATTTTCATCTTATGGGGCTGATCTTGTCCCAGAACAGCAATCATCATATGTCTTGCGCGCATTTCCTTTTTTTAAAGTCTGTGTCCCGGGAGAATTTCTGGAGTGAATTTCTCCAGGCACTCACCTCCTATTTGCCCTTGGATGGTAAGGTTTCGTTAGGTTAGGACACGCTTGCAGGAAAGGACACGCCTTCAGTAATAAAGGCCACAAGAGATGACAGGAGAACTTAACTGTTTTGTTTTTATGAATATCAAATCGCGTTGGCCAGGATCCAGAATTTAAAAATCCGGAAAATCCGGTGTCGTCGTCGTCGTCGCCGGCGTTGTCCGTGTAAGAAAAATTATCCCGGACCACGCATCCGTATCTACGCGGGACCTCTGCGTGGCATAGGCGCTACTGAATTCACCGATTCTTTCAAAATAGAAAACGCCAGAAAAGTAATAGACGTACGACTTGCGCACAACCTACGCACACGATAGCGTCGGATTGTAATTTGAATATACGAGACAGCATAATTCTCTTACGCAGAAACTCAAACACCAACCCATTTTCCAGCTGCTGCTTGAGGTTTGGAGTGGCTGTGCACACCCCTGGGATCGGCGCCCGCAAGAGGCCGCGTTTCTACTAGAAGTTCATCTACGTGCATAGAGTTCGCTGCCATCGTTTTCCGGTACACATCACGGTTACATAAGTAAGCTACAGTTGCGGGGAAGCGTGAGAAGCAGGCAGGTATTTTTAAGAGGAAGCTTTAGCTCGGGTGCTCCTATCTAAATACTTGTAAAAGGAGGATTCATTTTTCTCGGCAACCACTGCACTAAATTTGACAAGGTTTCTTGTATTTAAAAGAAAAGCTTAAAATCTAGCGAATTTTTGAGTTCGCCCGTCAATGTTTTATTAAAAATCGGTAAAAATCAAACATATTCAAAAAACGGTACTATCAAGTGTACAACACTGTAACTCAACAACTAAAAAGGATAATACAATTCTGTGAATTGCATCTAATAGTACATCAAAAGCGGACAAAATTTATATGTTACACATGAATACAAAAAAATTAGTAATATGGAAATACAGCTTTTGCAGAACCCTTGTACCAAGGTAACAAATTCACGTAAGATGTAAAATTACATATCACATTTGTCCGCTTTCAATGATGTAATGTGTACCGTTTACAGAACCGCGATATCTGTTTTTGATGCAGAGCTATGAATTTGTAAACTTCGTTCTATTTTTTTTTTCAAACGGTCGCATATTTTAAAATCTTTATAACAAAGTTCAGGCCTTAAATAGAAATTCCGCTTCGAACAGTCACTAGAATTTAAATTTCTTTCTCAAATGCAACAAATTTCATTAAAATGGGTCCAGGGTTTATCTCAGAAAAACGTTTTTGCGTTTTACATTCATTTGAATAGGCCACGTCGGTGTTGGGCTCGAGCTAAAGCTTCCTCTCAAATGCTGTCGCGTTCCACTCTTAAGGGCGAATCCCCGAACGTCTTGTATTTTCTTACCTTATCTTTTTATTTATTTTTATTATTTATTATTTTTTTAGATATTTACATTACATTTTTACATTGGACGGAGACGATATCCGCCGCCACGCAGGAAACTTGGCAGAATGCAGGCTGTTTGATCCGCACCGATGGCACCGGCTGTTAGAACCTCAGCGCTGCCACCAGCTGTTGGAACCTCAGTGCTGACACCCGTTGTTGCAACCGGACCGTTGGCGCCCGTTGTTGCAAATGGGTCGCAAGCCCCAAGGGTAGCGTTGGCCTGGCGGCCTGGGGCACACTGGAAGCATCCGAAGGTCCCAGCAAAGCATGAGGCGACTGCTAACAGAACAACTTGTTTATTCTAGCATCGCAAAGAGCGGGCGGTCAGGTCGACCGAAGTAGAGAGACGGGAGAGCACGTTACTCAACAGAAGAAATCGGAGCCTCTCTCCTGGCGTCCGGGGGCAGCTGCTCTTATACTCTTGGCGTCGCGGGCAAGAAGGAAGGTCACGAGATGACACCACGTGACAGCGAGCTACGGACGGACTGAGAGACATGTAGAGACAAGGAGGTGACGCATCAGCCGGGCCGGCGCCGGTCAGACCTCCTCGCTTCACACTGGGGGAGCTCCTCTCCCCGGCTGCCGCGCTTTGACAAGCGTGGGCACACACACACACACGCACACACAAAGACACGTGGCACTGAACATGCCGGGACGCGCTCGGCGGGGATGCGTCGCGGCCGCTCCGAACGGGCCAAAATGTCCGCCGCTTTGAACGAAGCCCCGGCGTCCGTTGAATCCGCGCTGGCTACAGCGCGCGTCATAGGCGAAACGTAACAGACCGCCCCGCCGGGGGAAGGAGATCCCGATGGTCAGGGGACTGCATCCGCTGTCCGGAGGGATGTCGCTCGATGATGCTCATAACCGAAGTCGGTCGTCCCTCGGCGTTTCTTGAGCCCAGCGCACCGAGAAGGCCTCGTTCTCACGTTCAGGTTCACACAAGACACTGCAAAGTGACTTCGGGAGAGTTCTCATTTTTCTCTCGTTCCCAGCAAGCGTTAGAACTACGCCGAAACTCAGCCGCTCAGTCAGCAAGCACGGCACAACCCTCACTAAGCCATGCCAGGCTCTTTCCCCTTTTATACTACTGCCTAGTTCCTTACAGTAGTCTAGCAGCACTCAGAACGCGTCCACAAATCGGAAAATTGCACTAGAAAGCACATCATCACTTTGAAACACTACACAAAAGCAATATGTTAAAAATCCTGCCTCAGGAAGAAAAACATCAATAACAAACAATTTTGAGGCTGATTCCCACGTTAGGGGCTTCGACTTAAGCCATCGGCGTTACCGTTGAGACTCCCCTTTTTGTAACGCACCTCAAAAGAATGTTGTTGCAAAGCGAGGCTCCAGTGCAGGAGGCGGCCATTTGTGAAAGAGATAGTCTGCAGCCATTGGAGAGGGCAGTGATCCGTTTCGAAGCATGCGAAGCGGAGATCGCAGCGAGCGACCGTAGACTAGCTTAGCTAGCGAAAACCCTGTAGCCACATGCGGCGCGGTCCTCAATGCAAACATCACCCCAGGCAGAAACAGCTCCCAGTCAGTTTGTTGTTCAAACCACAATGCTCTCAACACGCGCTTCATGACGGAGTGGAGCTTCTGTATCTTCTGTATCTTCTGTATCTTCTGTATCTTCTGTATCTTCGCTTCCTTGTGCGATGCAGATGACTGCCCTGTTTAGTTCTTGTTGTTTTTTGACAGCAGCTATATATTGCTATGTCAAGAAATAAAACACTCAGTTGTTAGTGCGCCTACGTGCTGTCTCGTGCTTCCCTTCTTCGTGTGTTGTTTTATTCGGCGCCGTTTTTGTAATCATTCTCAACGGAATTCGACTGGGGGTGGTGCACTGAGCTGTGTATTAGCTTTACCCCGCACCTTTCGAGAAAGGCTGTCGTCAAAGCGCAAGTAAACACTGTGCCCTGCTCTGATTGGATTTCCGCAAGAAAACCAACTCGCGCAAATATGGACAGTAGTGCATTGACTATCTCAACTGAGCCGAGTTCTTTAAGCGGCACTGCTTCAGGGAACTTTGTCGCTGGGCAGATCACAGTCAAAATGTGTCTGTACCCCGTGGCTGTTACCGGCAGAGGTCCCACTGTATCAATAACGAGCCGTCTAAAAGGCTCCGTAATGATAGGTACCAACTTCAACGGCGCCCTCGATTTGTCCCCTGGTTTGCCCACCCGCTGACAGGTGTCACATGTCTTCACAAAGTGGTCTGCGTTCCGAAAACACCCTGGCCAATAGTACTCTTGCAAGAGACGGTCCTTAGTTTTCTTAACTCCTAGGTGTCCGGACCACGAACCCCCATGCGACAAGCGCAACAGATCCTGACGGTAGCACTGAGGCACGATCAGCTGATCGAACTCCACTCCCCTGCGGTCTATATACTTCCGGTACAGGACCCCACCTCTTTCCACAAAGCGAGCATTTTTCTTGGCGATACCTTCTTTGACAATGCAGCGTATGTTTTCTAGGCTGCCATCCTTCTTTTGCTCGGCTATCAAAGCCGACCGGCTGACTTTTAGCAACCTATCAAGTCCGTCTGACGTAGGCGCTATGAGCAAATCTGCAGATAGCTCTTCTAGCTTTCCCGCATCGGACATTTCCTCTCCAGTATCTGGTGCCTTCAACGCTACAGGCACAATTTTATTCAGTTCGGACGTGCTCTGAATATCAGCTTGCTGCGCCTCTGACCCTTTCTCATTGTTCGACAACGTCGGCCCCGCAACTACCGCCTTTGCAGCGAGCTCCCGAACCTTCGATCTGGTTAAGGCCTGAACGCTAGCCTCACCAAACAAAAGCCCCTTCTCGCGCAGGAGGTGATCGGACCTGTTCGAAAATAGGTACGGGTACTGGGGGGGCAGCATAGATGACACCGCCGCCTCCGTCTCAAGTGCTCCGAAAGGTCCTTCAATAAGCACTTTTGCTACGGGCAGACACACGCTGTGAGCTTCCACGGCTTGCTTGATCCATGCGCACTCGCCCGTGAACATATCGGGTTCTACGTAAGAGGGGTGAACTACATCCATCGTAGCTGCGGAATCGCGAAGCACTCGGCACTCTTTCCCGTTCACGAGGAGGTCTCGCATGTAAGGCTCGAGAAGCTTCATGTTCTCGTCAGTGCTGCACAATGACAAAAACACGACTTTTGTTTTTGTTTCCGGACACTGCGCCGAAAAGTGACCCGGCTTCTGGCACGTATAACACACGCGCGCTTGCCTCGCCTCGAACCGCTTTCTGCGTTCGGCTTCGGCTGCCGCCGTCTCCTTACGTTCGGTCGGACTGCTTTCACTCGCGTCCGCACTACGTGTGTCCCCCTTAGCTCTCATGGGCGTGAACTTCGGCCTCTCAAACTTGGAGCCAAATTCACCCTTTTGACCGTCCTTAGCTCCGCGAGCCCGACGCGTCACAAACTCTTCGGCTAGCTCAGCGGCTCTAGCCACCGTACTAACGTCTGGCCTATCCAAGACCCAGTACCGCACGTTCTCAGGTAACCGACTATAAAACTGCTCTAGCCCGAAACACTGCAGAACTTTCTCGTGGTCACCAAACGCTTTCTCTTCTTTGAGCCACTCCTGCATGTTTGACATAAGCCTGTAGGCAAACTCTGTATACGACTCACTTTTGCCTTTCTCATTTTCCCGAAACTTCCGACGGAACGCCTCCGCTGACAGCCTGTACTTTTTTAGCAGACTCGATTTCACTTTGTCGAAATCCTCTGCCTCCTCTCTCTCCAAGCGAGCGACTACGTCGGCCGCCTCGCCGGGTAACAAAGTGAGCAAGCGCTGTGGCCACGTTTCCCGAGAGAACCCCTGCTTCTCGCACGTTCGCTCAAAGTTAACCAGGAACAAACCAATGTCCTCTCCAAGCTTAAACGGCCGCATCAGGTCAGTCATTTTAAACAATACTCGTTCTCCTGCACCGTGTGCCTGACTTCCATTACGAGCGCGTTCCATCTCCACCTCGAGACGCTTCATTTCCAAAGCGTGTTGCCGGTCACGCTCTTCTTTTTCTTTCTCTTTTCGTTCTTTTCGTTCAAGCTCATCTTTCTCTTGTTGCTCTCTAAGTTCGCGCTCCTGTCTTTTTGCCGTCTCCCTCTCCTCAATGGTCTCAAGGCATTCCGACAGCTCGTCATCCTCAGCTCCTAACTCAAGAATAGCCCTTAGCAGTTCTGGTTTTATGAGTTTGTCTGAGACATCCAGACCCAACTCTCTTGCAAGCTCCAACAATTTCGGTTTGCGCAACGACTTCAAATCCATGGCTGCTCTGAATGCTGCTTTCTCTACTGCCTACTATTGTCTTGCCGCAACTAACCCGGCAGCAACGACAACCCCAATTACCAGCTCTGTTTCTGACACTAACAAAAGCCTGGCAAAACTCAGAAGAAGAAAGTCCCGCACTCACCAAACCTCGCAGCCAAGAATTCAGCGCAGTCGTTCCGCTGCAGGCAACCAGTCATCACACAGGGCTCGTTGCACTGCTCCCGGATGGTCGTTGTGCTGCTCAGCATACAGTCAACCGCATATCTTCGCTGCTGGCCTCCGTTGTCGCGATCTCACCGCTGGCAACCAGCTGTTTGATCCGCACCGATGGCACCGGCTGTTAGAACCTCAGCGCTGCCACCAGCTGTTGGAACCTCAGTGCTGACACCCGTTGTTGCAACCGGACCGTTGGCGCCCGTTAGGGTAGCGTTGGCCTGGCGGCCTGGGGCACACTGGAAGCATCCGAAGGTCCCAGCAAAGCATGAGGCGACTGCTAACAGAACAACTTGTTTATTCTAGCATCGCAAAGAGCGGGCGGTCAGGTCGACCGAAGTAGAGAGACGGGAGAGCACGTTACTCAACAGAAGAAATCGGAGCCTCTCTCCTGGCGTCCGGGGGCAGCTGCTCTTATACTCTTGGCGTCGCGGGCAAGAAGGAAGGTCACGAGATGACACCACGTGACAGCGAGCTACGGACGGACTGAGAGACATGTAGAGACAAGGAGGTGACGCATCAGCCAGCCCGGCGCCGGTCAGACCTCCTTGCTTCACACTGGGGGAGCTCCTCTCACCGGCTGCCGCGCTTTGAGAAGCGTGGGCACACACACACACACGCACACACAAAGACACGTGGCACTGAACATGCCGGGACGCGCTCGGCGGGGATGCGTCGCGGCCGCTCCGAACGGGCCAAAATGTCCGCCGCTTTGAACGAAGCCCCGGCGTCCGTTGAATCCGCGCTGGCTACAGCGCGCGTCATAGGCGAAACGTAACAAGGCTTTAACATTCAGGTTACTCCAGGTGGAGGCATACCCTTACCCCTACTGCTACACAGAATCTATCCAGAAATACAATCCACCAATATTTGCGAACTATGCTCTTACGTAGCTCACTTAGCGCACATGCTCTGGCGGTGCCCTGCGTTACGCGACGGCGTCACGTCGTCCAGAAGAGAAGCTGTCCTAAGCAACCCCGATCTTCAAGCACAGCTATGGGCTGTCCATCGGGCCCGCGTCGCAGCAGAGAGGCTCGGCCTTTGCGTATTGAGGTGGGGGTGGCTACGTGCCGACGCGCGTTCTGAAGGACCAGAATAAAGTTTTACCATACCATACATGGTTCGAAAACATATATACACTTGAAAAAAATGGGGGAAAAGTCAATGACAGATGCCATACACTGAAGTGAAACAATGACATTGGGTGTAGCAGTGGGAACAAAAAAATTGCCGTTCATCGCGCTAATAAAACCGTGTTAAAAATAGAGCTAGTCTCCAACATATTGTCACTGTCAAGAAAAAATAAAAGGAAGAAGAAGCTACAGATAATGTACAATTTAGAAACCGAATCAATAAGCTTGAGAAAAATAAGGCTAGCGCGACGAGCCTGGTCACGTCAAGACGGACATGTACCTCTATTATTCCAGCTACAAGACGTGCAAATCTGGACACAAATATTGCAACTTTCGATCTATATGCGAATTACTAGTAATAAGTTTTTTGCGTAAAACAAGAGTGGCGAAGAAAGTTTTAATGGAATTTAGAGGAGTCTGTATGACTACTCCACGGAATGAGCTGTTTCAGCAACACTTTTCGAGCGCGCCTAGTTGCAGCTACGCAATGGCACTATAAAAATCATAGTAACCACGTCTCGCAACAGTGGCAACTGAGTGGTTGTGATTATGCCAGAGATGATGTTTCAGGTCAGAGTGAAGGATAAAGCGGTGGTTTGGCTCAAGCACCAGCCTGCTTTCTTTGCCCACCTTGTCGCCGATCGATCTTGCCGATTGTATACAGGACGTGACCTGCATTACATCAAGCATCGTCGCAGGATTCTCGCGGAATATTAGCCTTCTGGCAGCCAAAGCCGCTCGATTCTCAAGAGGAAAGAATCAAGACGGTTAACCGTATTTCTAAAATTTCTACGCATGCACGCGTGAGAAGTTTGGTTCGTGCGTTGAGACTTTGTACTAGTGGGACTTACAAGCCTCCCTCTTAAACGATCGATGAAAGGCAAGAGAAAGAAAAGGTGAGGCAGAGAAGGGTAAATGGTGTTCTTTTTCTCTCCAGTCTCGAATCAATCTATCACATTTTCTTTGTCTTTTTTCGCGGTTCTGTGCAACACTTTCCGCCGATAGCCTACGTGCCACATCGTATGTGCGAGGCAGGCAAGCCTGTAGTAGCATAAAACACAGCGGGTGGGATAAAGCGCATCCCTTGGAATCTTCCCTCTGAAATCCAGCTGCGCGCCGAGAGCAGCCGCCGTGTTCAACCACTCCATCTTTCGAAAAATGGTGGCAGCGCTCCACGTGGTGGTTCTCCGCGCCCATGCTATAGGTCGCTCCACGCACAGCATATGAGAATTCGCACTTTCTCGGTCTCCTTTCATTGATGTGGTTCTGCTTTTTCCGTATCGTTCTACATGACGACGTGCCGGATGCGGTGCGTACCGGATTACATAAACGGTGCCGTCTTTATTTATTCTCAAAGCTATCTGCACTGCAAACAGCGCCACCGAGTTCTCACGCTCGATTTATTTTATTTTTGGACGGCATGACATTCACAATAAAGAAAACTTTATCGACGTTCTTTCATTCCTTTAGTTCCGAATGAATGGAGGCAACACCGTCGGAATACGGTCGGTAACGTGCACAGCAAGAAACGCATTGTGCCCGAAAGGGCAGCACGCTGCGAGCTCCTTTATTGCACTCATATACACTAAGACTAAGACGATTGTCGTTTTCATTCTGCACAAGCACCCGCAGCAAATAAAATTGCGCATCATGTCTTCCGAGCAGTTGTGTTTGGCATTACAGGCTTGTTCCCTTCGATTATGCACAGCGACAAATATCCTGCGTCTTCCCTGTGCGTTTGCTCATGCTGTTCGAAATGAACAAGAGCGATTTTGTAAACGCTGAAGCTGATATGAATGCACGATTCTGCGTTGTTGGGATTTTAATTGCTCACATAAACTAGGTACTGTTAAAGCCATCGCTTTTTTTTTTTTCTGTAGCATCTGGAGATATTCGCCGTTATCTAGGTGCCCGCTCGCCGTCCTAATGCCTAATTTATGGGCCCGATTCCATAGCCAGGCTGAATATAAAAGTCCAGAAGGAAACAGTAAATAATCAACAGTTCCTGTCAGTTCTTTAGAGGCTTTTTCGACGCATTGGGGGCATGTTAAAGATCCCCAGGCGGTCAAAATTATTCCAGAGTTCCCCAGTATGGCGCGCCGCATTATGAAATGGTGGTTTTAGTACATAAAGCTCCTGAATTCATTTATTCATTCCGTCCTCAGCAATTGAATTACTGCTACAGTTGTAAAATTGTGTGCATCTCTCGCCATTTTGTCTGCTTCGATGTTTCCTGCGATACCGATATGGTACAGGAACCCACTACTGCTTTGTTTCATCGCCTTACAATACTGGCTTAGCTGCTTTCAGGGAAATCTCATAGATTATCGTTGCAATTCGATCGCGCGGGCAAAAAGTGCCGCAAGCACTGAAGAGCCGACTTTCAGTCGGTTAGAACAGACCACACCGCAGCTTTGTGTTGTGCTTGAACGCAGTCAGCGGCCAGTAAGTAGCCCTGTACACAGCTCTGCTGCCAGTTCTGTTCCTGTTCCGAGCAGTGGAAGCACAAATGCGGATGTCTGTGTCCTGACAATGTTGTTTACTTGTCAGTATAACTGTGTATACTTCTCTTGGATTAATCATGTAAGTGACATATACTGACCTGTACACAGAGGAACGTACACTACGGCCGCATGCCCCTGGCTAACATTTACTTAAGAAATATATTTGCAAGAGCTGCATTGGCTGCACACACATTTAACTTTACATGCTGATTTAATATAGCATTTTACACTTCTTGACTAAATTTAACCTTGATAGCATTTGTAGTTCCCCGATCGCAATGGGCTAGATTATACACCGCTTGTAAGACACACTCAATGCTGATATGCGCTCGCAGACGTTTTTATTGCAGAGACGACAATTACCTCTCTCCTTTTGACCTCAGCCTGCACATCAACCATAAGGTGGTCCTGACCTTCGATAAACGCAAAAAAGGCGTCTCGATCTGTTCACCTAGAAACAGGGCTAACCTCGAATAATGCCTGCATAGAAAACGAAGGTTGAATAATAATTTGTAATATTCTCAATTAGGCTGGAAACGATTCACAGCATACTGCACGTATTATATTTCTCCTAATTATATGTTCGGCGCAATGCTAACTTCTCTAGAAACATTGTGATACAAAGCTGATAACTGCCGCATGGCACTTTCGAGTACTTGCTCAAGAAAGTTTTTGCAATGGCTTAATTCATTCCACGGGCATTTAACGGCGCACGTAAATTCACCATAAGGTTACTAACTTACGAAGATAGCGTCTCTGTTCGCGCGGCTGCAATGGTTCCGTCTTTATCGGCGTCACACAGGATTTCAGTGGTTCGTCAAGCTATCTCGTCTCCGGATATAAATAAACACGCACGAGTATTGGCTGTTCACAAAAATTTAACGGCACCGGTAAAGAATAAATGCACTTGCGAACGTGAGAGGACATTAGGTGAGCCACGATGGCTGCCCTAGCAGCCATTCCCGTGGAGGGATTCCTGCATTGCACCGACACGTGAAAAGAGCGTGGAACTCGGTGTGTTGAAACACTAGGGAGCTACATTGAATGGGATTAGAATGACGAAAACACCGGACGACGCCCCTATTTTTCCGGGAGCGTGGTTGGAATGTGTGGTCTGAACCATAGCTCTGAATCAAGGTGGAAAATGCGGCTTGGGTGCAGCCCCACTTTCCACCTTGATGACCGCAGTCCAGGTTAAGTTCACGAGATGTGGGATAGGTTTGCGAGAGCAAGTGGGCGAAGGCAGAAAGAGACGTGGCAAATTTCACCGGTGGCTGGCCGACAGTTCGGTGCACGTTGAGAGGACGAAGCTGGGGTCAATGCAGCATCCATGCGAATCATTCTTCGCAGTGTATGCCGATGCCAAGCGAGAAATATTAGATGTGTAGCTAATTTAACTGAAACAATGTTTAGTGGGTGCGGCTACCTGTCGATAAATTACAAATCGCAAGTATTGTTTGGTTTTCCTAGACTTTATTTCACATAGTCAGTGCATCTCTGGACAGTGGGGCTCTGCTTTGGACTCCCGTAGAGAAACTAATATCACGAATACCAAAAATCATGGATGTGTGAATACAGAAGATTTTGAGCATGGACACATGATAATCTTCGCTTACCTCCTTGTTCCCCAACTGTTACCGGTGGCAATATTGCCGTAACGGTCATTAAATTTCTTTCCATCCGACTGCCTTACGCAAAAGTGTTCACTTTTGCACTGTTCTTGCCGGCGAAAATTTATGAATCAGGCATCCTTCCGATCACGGTCGAAGAACATCGATAGCTGCCTCAGAGCACAAAAAAATATACGCACTTCTATATCTGTCAGTTTTCTGAATACAAGAAACTGCAGTTCTCAGCGAAATGCAGTTCTTTTCTTTGTTTTATTTTGTTTTAAGATCATAAGTAGAACAATACTCTTAACGACCTTGAACGGTAGAATAGCACTTGCACGTCAAACATCGTTACTCGATTCTTTTTTTGCATGGAGTATAGCTCTCCTTTCACAAGGCGAGTTTGCTATATTTTTGAAGGACGAACGAAACGAAAGAAAAAGTGACTGCTGTAAAAATTGCGTGAAGGCAGGCATCGGGCGAAGCGTGATACTTATCTAGCCGGCACAGGTCGTTATCGGTATTGTCAAGGGAGCCTAATATGCCCCATTAAACCACCGTAATAGCGATGACAGTGCAGGTACTGCTTGCATGATGTATTGCCATTTATTCTCACTCTTTCACTCAAAAATTAATCATTCACCCCTATAGACGCAGCCCTTGCATACCGCGCACACTGAAGGGCCTGAAGTCACGCAGGTGCGCTTCGAACATTCAACCAATCCCTTCATTTCTTTATCCACCTAATAAGGCAAAAGCAAAGAAAGCGGACGGGCACTATTTTCACGGTGTCACGCGGATTATACAGCAAATGAAGTCGAATTCGATGGCAATCACTTTGCGCACATTTAGAAATGCTCATCCGTTCCCTTCAGTGTAAAGCCATATTCTGGAAATAATAACTGAGTACACCATCAAAAAATAATGAAAGGCCCAGAAATGCCTTTTTTTCCAGGGAGAGAAAACAACCATCGTTGCTTTGATTAACGAAAGAGATATGTTTCAGCCTAACACGTAACAAAGGGTGGGAGAAACAGGGCGTTATGAAGTCATTGAGACAGCTGGCATAGTGATGAAGCTTTTTCACAAGTACGTCGCGGCACCTTTAGCGCACTTTAGAAAAAGATTTTCAGCTCTCTTTTTTTTAAGTAAAAAAGAAAGCCTTGAATGGTGATGGATTTATTTGCTTATTAGGCGCCTGGCATGCCACTTTGGATATACTAATTACTCTGTAGTGTTTCAATATGGCTTCGAAAGTAACCAATCGTCCTGAATTATTAATTTCCTGCGAGTTTGATGTGATAGGACTTAAGCAAAGTAGTGGCTCAATAAATAGATATGTTGCGCTTCTACAAATGCCTGTGAGAAGCAGATTAGACGTGTTAATTTCGTGTTCCTTTGTGCTCGTACATTGTTTCCTTCTACGAGCAGTCATAAATGCCTTCAAATTTTCTCTCCTATCGCATAACCGTGGAAATATAATTTCTCGTGATCCTATAAAAATTTGGGCGCGTCTGCCTGTAAAGTTTCTTCGCCAATTTATCGCGAGGGAATTACTGAGCTTTTTACAGCAAATGAACTATTCTTTACCAAAGTATCTTTTTTTAATAGTCATGGAGTGGCAAAAACAAATTTTCATTGAAACATATTACGGTATTTCTGCTGATAATCTTAGTGCAACGCATAGGAGGTAATGATGAACTTGCCTGGTGTAGGAAGCAATGAAGAGTATAGAGACGCACAGCTGCCCAGGCGCTCATTTGAAATGTCAGTGAAGGAAGGCACCTGTTTTACTCGCGCTGATGGCTTTTCTAACGTCAAGCGCAACGCGCCTTGTTAGCGAAGCAGCTCAGGTGAGACGTGAAAGCATCGGCAGAAAACGAAAAACGCGGCAGCATTTACTGTACTACATAAATGCGTCGTCCCGGCGCCCAGGGCGCTCTGCGCATTTGCGCTGGATTCGCGCTTCGGTGGCTGCGATCGATTCGTTTGCGGCCTTTGAGATGCTCCATCCAGCTGACTCCATTATGAGAGATCAACAGCAGACACGCATCTTGCTTCAGGTCCCGGTATGGTGTACACCAGCAAAAACAAAAAGAAAAGCAACACTGCTCTCGTGATTCCTAGATAGAAACGATGGCGTCTCCTCGAAGTTCCTTTGTCCGCAAAGTTTGCAAGTACGCCATGGCTCAGGATATGCAACGATGCAGGTGTGGCTGCGAAAATGACCGAAAGGGAAGTAAAAGGGAAGGCAAAAGTGAACAGCTATTTATTCTACGGTTTCGACTTGCATAGATACGTGTATGAGATGATGTGCATTACAGGCAGCCAGCTTCGCAAGTACCTAATCTCCTGCTTAGGAAAGGGCTGGAAACGAGAGAGAGAGTTCTGTCTTGTTCCAGACATTATTGCAGAGAACGCTCTACGTTCATATTTTACAGGAACATTGTTCTGGAACACAATAGGGCTAATAGTGCTTGAAAATTAACGAAGGTTTCTGTATTATGACGAAAAGTGACTTATCTGTGAATGCGCGCTTAAATACGTTTACCACCCAGACTCTTCGTCAAACTCAATTTCTGCAGAGTCATTCAATTATGAGAGAGACGGAGAGATAGAGCACAAAAAGAATCAAATCTGTGAATTGACTGACGTGCTGTACATTCTTGCAAGTAAATTAGGCGAATATGCGATTTATAATTCTCTTTCACTTTTTTTCTTTATATGGCACTTCGTGTAGTGTTTTCACACCACCCTCTTTGTTCACACAGCGCAGTTTATTTCGACATTTGTTCAGTTTCACGCTCGACATTTCTGCGTTGTTTTGGTTTCGTTGAATATGGAATAAGAAGGGTGCAGTGCTCTAGACTTTAAACTGCATGCTCAATAACTCACTTATCGGACCAAAATGTTCACTATTCGCAGATTCTTTTTTTCAACAAATACCTATCTCACGAAACTATTTCTCGAACTCACTCACTCATTCACTCACACCTCTCACCTAATCACGCACTCACACACTCCTGAACCACTCTATCACACTTGCGCACCCGCGCGCATACACGCAGAGTCAGGTAAGAAAATAAAAAAAGTACATAGTCTTGCAAGTTAGAGTGGCGTAGAAGAAATTAATGACACAATATAGGAAGAAACACAACAAGGTTTTAGGTCGAGAGCCTTTGCCTCAAAGTGAGACACAAGAGGACAAGAAAACTTGGCAATATTTGCCGAGCTGAACCCTCGCGAAGCAGCGTAAAAGCGAGGCAAGTGAGAGTGTGGAGGATGTGTGCAGTGGACCGTCCGAAGAGGTCTTTTTCTTGGAGCGAAACACGTAATGAGATTAGAACCGGGCACTGGCGCACGGAAGCTATAGCACCAGCCATTCCTCCCAGGTAATCTCTCGAGCGGAACAGCGCCAGCAGAGGAGACGCGACGCACGAATCCAGGACGACTAAACGGTGGGCACCTGCGTGTGAGCGTCCTCTCGTCACCTTCTACCGCTGAGGGCGTCTCGCTAACGAATCGGAGCTGGTGGTTGGCATTCGGTGACCAGTGGGCACTAATAGATGGTCGTCAACGCGATTAGCTTTTCTTTTCGTCGGCTTTGCTTCGCATCATTTCTAACGCATGTTCCCGCATAAATGGGCGAGATACGCCTGTCGTCATGGCCCAGTGACTATGGCGCTCTCCTGCTGAGCACGAGGTCGCGATTCCCGCTCGCGGCGGTTGCATTTCGATGGGGATAGAACGCGTAAACTCTCGTTTACTTAGCGTCTTCGTTGTCGTCAGCCTATATAAGTCTATTGCGGGACCAACGCCTCTCCGAGCGATATCAAATTTTGCCAGCTGACACCATATATTGCCTGCGATTTTACTAATTTACTTGCACAGCCTATCTCTCGACTTTCCGCGACTGCGTTTCCCATCTTCTGACACAATTTTATATATATGCGTTTGCAAGTTGCCGGCGCATTACAACGTCCGCAAGACGTTACGTCAAATACTAATAAGCCATCGGGTGTGACAAAAGCTGTCTTCGGCCAATAGGTGCCTGCCATAGGTATTGCCAAAATACCCTGAGCGCAAATCTAGAGATGAAAAAAATTCTCAATTCTCAAAGGTAATTACGTTGTCTACGCGCGGTAGAGGGTAGACGTTTTTGCGAGAGATCTTGTTGACGTGCTGGTTGTCCACAGAGAAACGCACATAACCATCTTTCTTCGTAGTTTTGAACATGCTGTTCTTTATGCATGCCTGATTAGAAAGAATTTAAGCACTTGGCTTCACTTTTCTGAGCGCTTGTAGCCTCTGCCTTATGGGGCTACAAGCCACTGTATTTTTTTATTTGCTTGCGAAATCATGAATGCTTACAGGGTAATTAACCATTGATGAGGATAGTTTTTGTTCACGGAGAACAGAAATGCACGGATCCCTAGCCACATAGAGCTTCGCTGTAAAACGGGCATTGCTTTGACACGAAACAAGATGTAGGTAAACCATTGCAGGCGATTCTGAAATAGGTGTCAAAAGATGGCTTCATTCATGTAATCTAAGCTTGGCAGAAATGGTCGGGACACCTGCATTTTACGTATTGGGCTGCATATTTAGAAAGGTGTAAAAGTGCCGGTGAATAATTTTTCATATATACAAATTCAAGAAAATGAGACTCAGACTTTATTGCACAACCTTTGTATGTTCTGTACTTGCCTCCAAAGTTTATTTTCTCCAAAATTTCTTTCATGTTTGCATCTGCACCGATTTCTCGCCTCACCAATTTTTCCCAACAGTTTAATGTAAAAAACTAATTCGTTGCCTGATCAGATTTGTTTCTGTTTTAACACCATCGTGCCATCAAAGAAAACTAACCTTCAAAGGAATGTGCCGACATTTACTGCGTATGCAGAAGAGTACGCATTTGGGCTGGTTGGTTCATGATTACGAGCAATAAGAATAGCGCTAAACAACAGGACGAGTGAAGAGACACAGACCATGCGTACATTTTTCGCATACTGCGAAAGTGGTAATGACGAACGTGCCTAGTTTGCATGGGAAGGAAAGAACTGTATAGAGACGTACAAATGGCCTTGTGCTTATTCGAAGTGTCGTCGAAGGAAGGCGACTTTTCCTCGCGCTGATGCCTTTTCTAGCGTCAAGCGCAACGCGCCCCGCTAGCGAAGCAGTTCAGGTGATATGTGAATGCAGCGGCAGAAAACGTACAATGCGGTAACATCTTCTATTCCAAACAAGTGTGCGTTGTTTCGCAATCCAGGGCGCTCTGCACAATAACACTGGGTTCACGGTTCGGTTTCTGCGGTAGGTCCATTTCCGTATTTGAAATGCTTAATGCAGCTGACTTCATTATGAGACGTCCACAGCAGACACACCTTTTGATGAGCGCTCCGGTACTCCACTGGCACATTAAAAAGAAAGAGGGCTTATCGGATTCAAAGTAAGAAACGACGGCGACTGTACCAAGTTCCTTTGTTTGCATAGTTAGCTCGTACTCGAGGGAATAACAGGCAACAGTGCAGGTATGGCTACGAAAACAAATGCAACGCAAGTAAAAAGAAAGACAAAAGAGGACAGCTGCTTTTTTTCACGACAGTTTGGACTTACAAATACGCGTGTAAACGATGATTCGCATGCCGGGCTGTCTACTTCATGCATGCCTGACCTTTTGCTGCTCAAAGGGATGCTGAAGACGAGAGGCTGCGTTTCTGTCGTTTCCTTCCTCTTATCGTGATTGCAATTATGCCATCTGCTGAAAAGCCTGAAGTGACTATCGGTGCTTCGAGTCGAAGCCCATTTACTGTTTCTTCCCAAAACCGAAAGCACAAATCAATATTTTAATTTTCTTTTTGCAGCCCTAGCGAAAAATGAAAAAGAAAGAATACGTGTGGTATACTACAAGGCAACATTATTATTCAGCTACTGAATTTTATACAGTGGTACCAAAACTATGCATTCATGGCACTTGTTAGCCTCCATACCATGGCAACAGGAACTGTGGCTATATGCGGCGTTACAATTGGACCTAATGAACTGAATGCTATATTGTAGGTTGAATCTAATGGAACCATGCAATTTTCGTATCTTTCTAACTCTGAAGACATAATCAGAGTCAATTATTGCAATTTTTGTTCTCTCTGCCTATATTTACAAGTTGTTTTAAAGTAATAATGATTATTTTATTGAATAAGCGGATTAGTGCGAATGTTTATAGCCCCAAGAACTGAACCAATGATTATTTGTTACTCAGTTACGAATTTCTTATCGCGAATGTGTCACAGTATTTTCAGTTATTTTCTGTGGGTGAACATGCGTTTGGTGTGTTATGACTATGTAAGTACGCATTAGGGAACGGCCAATGCGGCAGCTGCTTGCATGGCGCTTGGATCACACCCTCTTTAGCCATCTCAGCGAAATATCACCATGTTAGCAAGCCAAGTCAACAATGATGAAGAATTGTGTGTTAGAGAAAAGCACCAAGGTTGTGACTAGCGGTTGGAACAAAAGAGGAAAACAGATAAAAAAATGCTCACGCACTGACTTGTCAATATAATCTATACCGTAAAAGCATGTTATGTGACAAATGTTTCTCAAAAAGAACGAACGTTTGTTATAGCTTACAGTGGTGGAAAATCGGCATTAATCAGGCGCTAACATTGTTCCCCACAACGCTGCACTCAGATCGTCGTTCTGTGAACAAAATGCAGACACGAGTGCTTGAATATTGACAAAGGTTCTGTGTTATCAGGAAACGTGATTCCTGTGTGTAATGCGCCCACAAAAACCTTTACGGCAAGGACGCTTCACTAAAGGTTTCGCTACTCGCACACATCTTTTCACATGCAAATACTTAAACCACGAAATTACTTTTTTCTCACATTCGTGCTTAATAAGAAAATGACTCACTAAACTGGCTTACATTCACTCGCGCGCCTTACTCACTCTCTTACAAGCATGTCTCACTCAATCACTCATACACTCCCTAACCATCACTCACTCACTCACTCGCTCAAATCACTCCCACTGACTCGCATATTTCGGCGAGGTGATCACAACTTTAAGTAAAAATAAGAATACCCTGTTCCATCTTCATGCTGGAATGCGCTCATTCTTTTTATCCCTCGCTTCCATCAAGGGCTTCCTCTTAATTATTTTTTGCGTATGATCCTGACGGAGTTTTGCTGTAAGGTCTCCGAGCTAAGACAAAGCCGAAGACCAGGAAGAGCTTCGAATAGCACGACAAAGAGCCACGAGCGCAGTTTCTGGAGGGATAATAAAGAGATCTAGTGGGCCACTAATTAATACGCACGTGTATTGTCATATCTCTCACCGAACAGGTGGCGGCCGCTGTAACCATGGCGACACTGCACAGAGGGTGCGAGCGGAAGTGAAGGAAGGTTCGCGGTGGTGAGCGTAGAAGGGCGAGCAAAACGTGGTCGAAAGTCGGTTGTTAGGAAAGGCGGGAAGGGCCAAAAAGGTAAGACCAAAGTACATTTCAACTCCACTGTGACTGAAAGGCTGCTAAGCTTTATGTCGTAAGGGACTGCCAGACACACAGGCGCACTGTGGCGCACCCAACACCGCATAGCTCAGTGGTTGTGACGTTCACTTGTGGAGCCCGAGTTTGCGGATTCGATTTCAGGCCACGGCGATCGCATTTCTGTGAGGTCGAAATGAAAAACGAAATGCGATCGCACTGTAGCACATTATAGAACTGCAGGTGCTCAAAATTATTCAGGTACCCTCCTCTGCGGCACCTCTCATAAAAATGAAATTATGGGGATTCACGTGCCAAAAACACGATCTGGTTATGAGGCACGCCGGAAATTTGGACCACCTGGAGTTCTTTAACATACACCTAAATTCAAGTACACAGGTGTGTTCGCATTTCGCCTCCATTAAAATTCGGCCGGCGTGGCCGGGATTCGATCGCGCGACCTTGCACTTAGCAGCCCAGCACCACAACCACTAAGCAACCATAGCGGGTGGCACCTATCATAGCTCAAGTGTTGCATTCGGGCGAAAACCCAATAAATAAATCATAACGATGCATGTTAGGCTGCACAAAAATATCGCAATTCTATTAAAATTCAGGGCCTCTTGAAGGAGCGCTTCTAAGTTAAATGTGAAGGAGCTGTGTCGTATAAATTTTAGATGGCAGTGCACATAAGAAGCTATCCAGAGATTTCTCCTGTAGTTAAGCAAACGTGTACACTAAGAAAGTCAGAATACAAACAGCCATACGGAGTGTTACGTTCTACCGGCCAAAGGCCGGCAGCTACGCGATGAAATCCAGGCCGATTCGCAGAGCAAAAAGACGGCGCTTTATTTCCAGCTCGGAAATATATATAGAAGAGAAAAGAGAGAAAGAGGGACCATAGACGCATGCGCGGAGAGGCGCACGTGGCTCCGAATAGGTTATCTGCAGCATTCCTTTCCCCTAGTAGCCGTAGCGCTCCACTGGCTTTCTGGTTCTTGTGGAACGACGAAGGTCAGGAACAGGCCTTTCGGGAGGGTCTTGAGCCTCGTTTATCGGTGCCCCTAAGGTCGTCGGAGGCGATTCCTCAGGACTTGATATTTCTCCGCTTCCGTCTGTGTCTGATGAACGCTTCCGGATCTGGTCGACATGTCGTCGAACGACACCGTCCTCGGTAGCCACAGTGACTAAACGGGCACCACTCGTCGATTTTACTTTGCCTGGTGTCCACTTTTCTCCTATGCCGTAGTTGCGCACATAGACGGCATCTCCAGGGGCGAAGTACCAACTGGCGGAATCAGCCGCTGGATCCTTGGGCTTTTCGTGGCTCCTGGGAGGAAGACACATATCTAGTCTTGTACGCAAACGGTACCCAAGAAGAAGTTCAGACGGTGAAAACCCTGAAGCCTGTTGCGAATTTCGGTAGTTACAAAGAATTCTAGCCAAGGCAGTTTCCAACTCCACACCAGGCATTCTCTTCAAGCCCTCCTTGATAGTTCTCACTGCCCGTTCGGCGAGACCATTGCTTTGAGGGTGATAAGGCGGGGTGCGAATATGCTCGATTCCATTTTTCTGCACAAATACAGCAAACTCTGAACCGGTAAAGGGCGTACCGTTATCCGTAACTATGGTGCGGGGCAAACCGAACCTGCTAAACAAGGTTCGCATGCAATCGGCAGTTGCCTTAGCGGTTGCTCGAGATACTGGAATGGCTTCTAGCCAATGGCTGTGTGCGTCGACGATTACCAACAACATCTTGTTTGCAATGGGCCCTGCGTAGTCGGCATGCAGCCGTGACCACCTCTCTCGCGAAATCGGCCAGCTAACGGGGTTCCGCGCAGGTGGCATGGGCAGAGCCTGCACACAGCTTCGACAGTCTGAGACCATTCTACAGATGTCTCGATCTAAACCTGGCCACCAAAATCTAGCCCTCGCCCTTGTCTTCATGGTAGACGCCCCCTGATGAGACTCGTGCAGCATCTTCAACAGTTTCCCACGCGCCTCCCTTGGTATCACCACACGATGGCCCCAGTACAACAGCCCCTTCTCTACAGACAATTCGTGTCGTCTTTTCCAGAATTCCGCCATTTCTCTGCTGTCATCTTCTACGACGGAGGGCCACCCTTCAGTCACGTACCTGCATATCGTCTGCAAAAAACCGTCAGCTGCTGCGAGTGCTTGAATCTCCTGGTGGGAAACCGCTGACTGGTCCCATTCGTCTATGCTAAGCACCATTTCCGACAGATCTTCGGTTTCCGCTAGCGGCTCCTGCAGCGATTGAGGCAAACGGCTTAGAGCATCAGAAATTAGCATCTGTTTGCCAGGTTTACAGATCAGCTTGTACTGGTATGCCCCGAGCAAAAGCGCCCAGCGCTGAATTCGGGCTGCAGCCATGACAGAAGTTTGACGATCCTGTCTGAGCAGGCCCAACAAGGGGCGGTGGTCCGTTACAAGCGTGAACTCCCGTCCCAACAGGTAATCGCGGAACCGTGTCACGCCAAATACCAGGGCTAAGTCCTCGCGCTCAATTTGGGAGTATTTTCTCTCTGCTGAGGTGAGCGTTCGTGATCGGAAACCAATTGGCCTGTCTTCACCATTTATTCGATGGAAAAGGGCAGCACCGACACCGTAAGGTGACGCGTCGCATTCCAACATCAGCTCAAGCTGCGGATTAAAGTACGTTAGCACTGGGGCTGAACACAAGGCATCCTTGGCCTTCTGGAATGCCGCGTCTTCTTTTTCATGCCAAACCCATTTTGCACCTTTTTCAAGAAGGCTGTACAAGGGTGAAAGTATAGTGGAAAGATTTGGCAAAAACTTGTAAAATGTAACCATTCCCACAAAGGATCGCAACTCAGCAACATTCCGCGGTGAAGGGGCTAGCCTGATTGCATCCACGTGCTTCTCGAGTGGATGTAGCCCTTCAGCATCGATACGATGGCCAAGATATGTCACTGATTGTTCACCAAACTTGCACTTGTCGGCACGAAGCTTGATACCGTTCTCGCGGAAACGCTGTAGCACAGCTTGCAGGTTTACGTTTTCAGCCTCGCTGCTCTCGGCTATCAGGACGTCGTCTAGATAAGCCTGGGTCCCTTTTAGTCCTTGCAGCACAGATTCAATTTTCCGTTGGAATATCGCTGGAGCTGATGCGATGCCAAACGGTAACCTGTTGTAGCAAAAGAGCCCCTTTTGTGTGTTTATCACTGCTAATTTCCGCGAATCTTCATCTAGCTCGACTTGATTGTAAGCATCGCGAAGGTCTAAAATACTGAATTTTTTTCCTCCACACAGGTTTGCAAAAATATCGTCTATGACAGGCAGGGGGTACTGCTCAACATCGCACACAGGGTTTAGTGTAACCTTGAAGTCCCCGCAAATACGCACTGTTCCGTCCTTCTTCAAAACTGGCACGATGGGCGTTGCCCATTCGGAATGAGGGACTGGAGATATTATGCCAGCTGACACTAATCTGTCAAGCTCCTTAGACACTTTATCACGAAGCGCAAAAGGAATTTTCCTTGCCTTGAAGAACTTGGGGTTCGCTCCGGCCTTGATGTGCAGTCGGGCTGGCGGGCCTTTCATGAGACCAGCGCCTTCTGTAAAAAGGTCGGAGTGTTGCTGGAGCAGCGTCGGCACGTCCTCCAAGGCTTGTTTTGGCACAGGAGCCGTCGAATACACGCTCAGCACCTGAATGCGTTCGTCTGTTAATTTTTTCAGCAGGTCCCGACCGCATAGACTGGGGCCATTGCAGTCTAAAACTGTCAGACTGCACTGCACTGTTGTCCCGTCGTACGAAACTGGCATTGTCAGTGCTCCCAGAAGCGGCAACTTTCCGAGATAGCATGAAAGCTGCACTTCCGCCTTTTGTAGCTGCGGCCATCGGTGAGAGTGCAATTTGTAAATGCTCTTGGGAATGACACAAACAGGGGAACCAGTATCGATGTCCATCATTATTTCAATGCCATTCCACGCGAACGATTTTCCTGATGGGCGGTATGAGAGAGCGCGTGGTAGTCAAGGACCAGATTTGTGACGCGTTGCTATCACTTTCTTCGCTTTCCGTCGCCTGAGCAGTTACTGCTAGCATTTTGCATGGTTCATTTGCCGCACACATTCTCGCTAAATGCCCTGGCCGTGCACACTTGTAACATTTCCGCTTGATTAGTCGACAAGCATTGGTCTTGTGACCACGTCTACCGCAACATTTGCATTGTTGCACGCCTTGCGACTTCGCGCGCGATTCGTATTGCCCAGAGAGCTTTAGCAATCTTGCTTGTTCTTGGTCTGTAACAATACCTTGCGAATCGCGTTCAGCGCTCTCTGCGGCAAGGGCAAGAGCCTCGGCTTCTTCAAGATTCAGATCTTTCTTCGCTAGCAGCTGCTTCTGCACATTCTTGGATCTGACGCCGCACACAATACGGTCCCTTATCATTCTGTCCAGCATAGTTCCAAAATTGCAGTTGTGTGCCATCTGCCGTATTGCCACTATGAATGCATGTACAGATTCCCCTTCTTGCTGGCAGCGATGGAAGAACTTGAAACTTTCAGAAATTTCATTAGGTACCGGGTCGTAGTAGCTGTTTAACGTCTGCACAACTTCTTTGTAGGTCAGGACGTTAGGCTTTCGCGGGGCTACCTTTCCGTTCAAAATTTCTATTGTCCTTGTTCCAAGCGCAGCTACCAGCAGGGCTCTTTGCTTAGCATCGTCCTTCACATCATTCGCTTCGAAATAGGCTTCAACCTTGACTAAATACGCCTGCCACTTATCTTTTTCGTCTTCAAATTCCGGTAGCCTGTGTGCCATGGTCGGTGGTGGGTTCCTTCTGCTTGGCTTCCTTGCTGCAGCAGAATCCTCGTCGCCACTGTTACGTTCTACCGGCCAAAGGCCGGCAGCTACGCGATGAAATCCAGGCCGATTCGCAGAGCAAAAAGACGGCGCTTTATTTCCAGCTCGGAAATATATATAGAAGAGAAAAGAGAGAAAGAGGGACCATAGACGCATGCGCGGAGAGGCGCACGTGGCTCCGAATAGGTTATCTGCAGCACGGAGAAAGCCAAATATACAAACCAACAGTATGGCAAACAGACAAAGAAAATATGGGCACAAATTAGGACAAAAGAATGTAGAAAACTATGCTTACTATGCAGTGATTGTAAAGCAGCCTGCTACTCGACAACCGGAGACAACACTTACACCACATCGAAATAATGGCTTCACTCAGGCCACGTAAATTATGGTAAAAGGAAACATTTTCGTGAGGAGGCGACCAGACTAAGAAGCATGTGCACTGGGAATTCTTCGGGTATCCTCTGGACGACCACAAAGCAGATACGCTACAGCAAAAAAAAAAGTAAAGAAAGAAAAAAAAAACGGCCAGAATGGTTGCCTAGGAGCGGGAGATTGTGAAAGCGTTAAGAGGGCGCTATTTGTGTTGCCCATCGAACTAAACGGAAGACAAAGAAGAGTAAAAGCAAAGTTTTTGTCGGTACGAAGCTCCAGCTTGTCGTGTGCGCAGGTGTTCAGGCCCGCCAAGGTCATCCCAAGGGAACATCTTGTCGAAACGCCAGCTTGAAACCCCGGTATTTTCTTTTCCTCTTGCACTACAGGCTATCGCACCTTATCTTTGTTATCACTTCTGCACCACGTGTTTAGCGCACGCATGCAGTATTCTTTGCGATCACAATCTGCGTTGAACAACTTCATTATCTTGTTTCTCGTGTTTCACTTTTGCCTTCAAGGTCTTTCTTCCAGTTGTTCTTCTAGTTCTTAAGAGTCCTGTGTTAAGCCTTGAGGATGTGACCGGGAAAAACGAAGCTATATATCCACGTGACGTGCCTGTAATCTCCAGGGGTAGAAGTTAGTTGCTAACGGGCGCTGTCTCAATGTGGCATTTCTTGGCATGTCTTGCCCTCAGCCGAATGGCAGTGGTTGCTTCTCAACAGCATCGTGATCCACTTATTGCACGGAAGAAGGAACATGTGGAATGTCAGAATCGAAAGAGTGATCAGCGCCGGTGTAATTTGACAATCTTATTCCAATTATTTTCCTTTTCGCACTTTATGAATAGTCATGGCGGTGCGCTGTTAACGTTGTCCCCCCCCCCCCCCCATTTGGCAGTGGTGAGTGGTAGATGATAAAAAATATGGAAAGAACAAAGAGAAAGGGATTGCTAGATTATGCCAGGGTTGATCAATGTAGAACTAGAGGTTATCAGCACGTCTTCTTGTAAAGCACTATACCGCGGATTTCTGAGCCGATTGTGGATGTGGTTTTGTGCAGTTCTCTAATTTGTGATGATGATCCCTCACCCTTTTCTTGCATGTTTCCTCCTAGCCTGTGGATATTAAGTTAGATCGCGCTAGCTTAGCCAACCACATTTTCGGTTGTGCTGTGAAGATGCTTCAATATTCCTAAAACTTGTCTGCCTTGTCTATAATTTGTTTATCTCGCTTCCAGCGTGTCATTCTTAATGGCTGTCCAATGTACTCGAAATTTATTAACGTTTGACAATGATGGATTTTGAAAGATATGTACGTTTAACATTAATTACCTAATTTGTGATGAAGACGAGCAGGTCGCTAGTGCGCAGGTTATCCAGCAATGATATTCCTTTATATTTTAGCGTGGACTAATGAGCTCCTTAATTGAGCGTTGAGAGCTGGGAGAGAATACGATTTCCAGTGAAATGGTGGCCATGGCAATAAACGAATAAGAAAATTAAAGAATCGGCGACCGAAACTAAAGCTCAAGACACTGTGGCGAAGGCCGGCTCATTACCATCTTCAAGTGGCCCAATTTCGCTGTAGTCAGATAGCGGTCTGTTTCGCGTGACTGTATTTTGATTCCCTCGTAATTACTCTGTGTGCTTTCTTACTGTACTCAATACTCATATTGATTTCGCTCTTGCAAATGTTTCCCGTTTCCTAATTTTCTTTACACACAAGGTTGACCGCATTGCGTGCGGCTGAGAATGCCTGTGTCCTTCATTCCGGTAATTATACACTGTTAAGGGACTGCTGAAAGTAATTACGTTATAGTCGATACGTCAGTTGAGTGAACGAAAAATTATTTTCTTCGCTATCTGCAATCTTGTTCTGTGCTATCTAAACCATTCTCTAAGCATTTCTCAGAGGCAGGGTTATATAAATTCTTAGCGATGACGGCGGGGTCGGGGTGTGTGATTACACTTGCATAAATTTTCGCGATGGATTAGAATCGATCACGTTTGACAAACGCTTCTGAACACGTACCGATTTCTTACTTGATTTACATTGTCACAGACATTTGCGCGTGACCTCATTCTTAGCCAAAGCACGGAAAATGCAATTTTGCAACGTGAAGAGAGAAGTGAAAGCAAGCCATTTATCTGAATGTTATTTTTATCTGTATAGACAAGCGCACACTCTGCCCACAAAGCAAGATGATGACCTGATTTTGATTATTTGGTTGTGGTATGAAAAAAAATCTGGAGACTTGGGAATCCCGCTTTTCTTAAATAGCGCGAAGTTCTTCGCTTACTTCAAATGGTTAAAGAAATATGTCCTTGTCTTTTTTTTGGGACAGAAGCTGCTACTAGCCTTGACGTACATTGCCAAGTCTCTATAGAAAAAAAAAGTGGCAAGGTTAACACGCGCGTCTGCAGCCTTTCAAGGGACCGCATGTTACCTAGATTTCACACAAAGTTAGTGCAATATTCCTCGCGAAAATCCTTCAATAAGTAATCCAAAATTCCTAAGCATGTCACAATAGCCGCGGGCAGGGCCGCTATAGAGCATAAAAAAAGCGCCACATAACAGAATGAACAGCAACAATGAAAGTCGCCAGAGGACCACGATAGAGATTTTCTGTCAGTTTTCTTCCTACGCGTATATGCCTTTCTATGCCTGTGCTTCGGGGCTAGTAGGTGCCGACAATGGGGTCCGGTCCCTTTGCATTTGGCTTAGCACTGATAAGTGGCGGCAACGAACCGATGAATGCCTAACGCACCTATGTACGGAAGGCCACACCGCGGGCCATTTCATAAGCAGCCTTGCGTAAGGTTGGCATGATCCGTACCACCACCTAAGAGAACCCAGAAAAAACGCACTGCAAGCTGTTCTCCCCCCACACCATGCAGCCGCTGAGCTTTTCTATACCCGGACGAGACGCCCTCACGGCAAGGGCCTTCCCTTCTTGTGTGCGGAAGAGAGACCTGTAGAGAGCAGGGGAGATAAACGAGGGCTTCGAGGTTCGCTCCGAGAAATTGTGAGGGTACTTATTTAGGCAGGAGCCGATAAAAACGGTAGCACAGGTGCCGATGATAAAGAGGCAGAGAATAAGAGCACGAGAACAGAGAACGAGGGAACACGAGAAAGTGTAGAGAGAGAGATAGAGAGAGAGAGAGATACGTGCGTTACTTAGTACTTGAGATTCTCACCAAACGAACGGTTATCTAAACCGGAACACAGAGGGAGTCGGTCGGATACCTAGAGAGCAAGGTCTATGTTACGCTAAGGGAACAGCGGGAAAGACGAAAACAGCAGTAGTTTGGAGAAGACGAGCTAAACCGGGGAGGCTGAGACCCTGCTAGCACGCATAAGATTTTGGCCAAGCTGGCTACCGCTCTGCTTTATACGTGCGGCTAGGCGATGATAGGCTCGCGGTCGTAGTGACACCTCGAATACCCATAAAGAAAATGGTGCCCCAACTGTGTTTATGTTCTTTTTTTTTATCGTGAGCAGGCCGCTGTTGCTACGAGTTTGTGCCCTTGGGACCTGGCATGCAAGGAAAGGCGCAATAGGAGGTAGAAGAGCTCGAGGCTAACATGCTTTTTAGAGATGGTCCGCTTGGAAACAACGACGATAAGGCAACCATATTCAATGACTATGGTGTTCTGTCGCAGGCGCACGAGTTCCCTGGGTCGGTTCGTGGCATCGGTGGCCTCATTGCGCCACTGTTCCGTCCTCTGGTTTAGGTGCACAGCACAGAAGCCTACAGGTGGTCGAGATTAATGTCCGAGGCTGACATATAATGTTTCGCACGTACATGAAGTAGTGCTTTTGAAGAGGTAATCTTCGGTTTTAACCAAATATGTACCACTTTCTGTTTTCTTTGTTCCTTCTGCTTTGCTTATATGGAGTGTGTTGCACCAAATGCTCGACATGAGGCACTCATTGTGCGCACCTGTATCGGTATATGGAACTGTTGCATGTAGGCTAAGGGTGGATGAATTTTCTTCCAACTTGGTTGCAGGAGCTGTGCGCACCCTTCGCACTACCCTCTTGAAGTTCAAAAGTTCGCCTACGAAAACGGTAAAAGTGCAAGCAAAAGCTATTCTCTAAAAAAGGTCGCAGTTTCGCCCGAAAGACCAAGCACCGATTGGGATAGCAAATTAGTCGACAGCTATACGAAGCAAAGATAGTAGTCTTATCGGCTGTTCAGACTTGTAAACATTCGCTTACTAACTAAATTAACAAGCACGGTGCCACGCGCGCAAAGATAAATATCAACACATCTCGCTCGATAACCGCGAAACCACTGTACTTAGACTTAGGTGCCCGCTAAAAGCCCCATGTGGTCCAAATTTCCGGAGTTCCACACTACGGCGTGCCTCTTAATCAGATCGTGGTTCTGGCACGTAAAACACTCTCATTTATTTATTTGTTAAACGCTGGACTGAGGAATCGCGGCAGCAGCATCGAGCAAATTGGCTTTCCTGCATATATCGTTTCAACTTGAACAAGTCGTCCAAAGAACAGCGCATAGGAAGCTACCGGCACTACGCACACTCTGCAAACATCGCAGATCGCTTTGAAGATGAGGCCCGCGCGCACTTTACCAACGTTGCAGATCGCTTTCAAAATACGGCGCCCGCAGGACAGAAGAGGGCGTGCGTCCGCTCTGCCTTCCTCACTCGCGCACGCAAGATTCAGTCGCGTTCGTCGGCTGAGCAGCACGCTTTCACTCGCATATCCAACATGCGGCGCGCGGCGAGGATACTGTTGTCCTTGAGCTTCATACAGAAACTCACAGCGATGGCGACGCCGCCGCAGAGGTGCGCCTGGAGTGTCCGTATAATTGCTACCGCACTAAAAACAAGGCCACAATTAGCGCCGCTAACTCAAGTGGAGCCTTCAGCTGGCTGTTTTCGAGCAACCTACACAGTTCGCACACGCCGCCTTTTCTTCCACTGGTCAATAGAGAGAGCGGGTCTCGTGTTTCGGTAGTTCTTTTCAATCACCTCTCCTCCTGCATGTAGTGCTCTAAAGTGCTCCGAGCCCTGCCGTCGGAGCAATCGTCGAGATTGAGGGCGTGTGGGTCAAGAGAATACAACACAGCGTCGCGGCGTCGGCACTGTTGTTACGATCCACTGTAACCCATACTGCACCCATACCTCTTTAAGCTCATGTCTCGACGCGTCTGTTTTTTCGCGGTAAGAGTCGGGAGCTTTAGACGCGAAATGGGACATTTTCTGCAACCACGCAGTTTCGCCTCTGCCATTTCCTCCGAGAGCGAATCCCACGTTCGGCCTGCATGCTTGCCCTCTGCCGCTTAGTTGGAGGAAGAACGGATCTGCCCAGGCCTTAACAACAGCTTCCTCGGAGTATGAAGCCGATCAGTCGAAGCCGCCATGAGTACGCCATTGCTACGCGCCCATGCATTATGGGCGACCTTTAGTACACTCATTTGTCAAAGGGTTTTTTTTGCATACTTTACTATCACTTTTGCAATATCGTGCAGACTGTGAAGCCATCGTGCACGCTCAACACCGCTCGCTTTTTTGTTAGACATCTCTGAAGTGGGAAAAGTCTGCATAAGAGACAATAAACAAATGCGTGACCGATAGTGGGACCTAACCTCTTGTCTTCCGGCACCGCAGCTCCATGCTCTAATATGCCACGACAGCATGCGTTGCCTTGCCATGACCAATGTTAATCATCATTGATGTTCCAATTTCTCGCAACATTACTTCGTCACAGACAGCGCTTTGAGGTGTTATGTTAGAGTGCAGTGCCTTGGGCATCCGCCCGCATTATTTTACTGAACTGTTTTGGGAATCCACCCACATTTTTCCCCATTCATTTACCTAAAGGCAAAGCTTGGGCATTACATGGGGGGGGGGGAATAATTGATATACAAAGTCATAAGGCAACCTTTGCATCTCCTCTTGCTCGAAAACATCATAAGCCAATAATTATTACATTATACGAACAATAATCCTACATCCTCTGACATCCGAAGAAATGTAAAAAGAAATGTTAATGTTTCCAATTCCCGAATGTTTCATTAAGTGTTTCCTTGAATATATTATGGTCAGGTATTTCGGCTACATTCCCTGGGAGATGATTCCATTCCGTAATGGTTAAGTGCAGTCATGAAAACTGCAATAGTTTAGTACGTGCGAATGGTTCGACCTTAAATTCGTGATCAATTCATGGGACCTTCCTTTTGACTGGTAAGATGTGTGCGTGAGAGAAGATATTTGGGAGATGAAAAAGGTAATGCAAGGAAGTTAAGCGAGATATCTTCTAGTCTGCAATGGGATGACTCCTAGGTCATGTTTTATTTTGGTGATGCGCGAATGTTATGAATAGTTACCTGCAATAAATTGCACTGCCTTGTTCTGAAAAAACTCTAACTTCGTAATAAGATGCGTTTGGTGCGGGTTTCATATAAATGAGGCATACTCGAGCTTCGAACGAAGTACGGTGGTATATGCAAGAAGCTTGGTATCACTATTAGCCTGACGAAGCGTACGACGAATGAAGCTAAGATATTTACATGCAGCGGAAACAATACAACCCACTTGATTATGACAAAGCACAGTCGTAGTAAGATGAGCACCTAGATCTTTAAATGATTCTGCAGTTCTGCAACACAGAAAACTGTGTTGACATATCTAGGGGCTTTTCGTCAATAAATGGACTACAAAAGAATAAATTAAACCGATCAGCAACATCCATGACATGAAGTCTAGAGCCAGATTCAGTGTCAAAAACAGGCAACGCTTTCGTAAATGCGGGAGAAATGGCCTTCCAAGCTTTTTTGGATCTGTTTTAAGAAATTGCAAAATATCCTGGTCGAACTTATATTTGAACTTATGTTTGGGAAGCTGATTATGTAATGCACATTCTTTTGAAAACGATAAATATTCTGAGTTAGCTTCAACAGATTTTGCGCTTGTCGCTTTTCGAAACAAGCACTTCTTTTTATTCAAATCTCGCTTAATCTCTTGGGTAAACCATGGCTTGTCTGCTGTTTCATAGATCGATATTTTTGGACTGTACATCCTCCGCACTCTTAACAATTCATCACGAAAGCGAATCCAGTTATCTTGCAACGAACAGTTTTCATACGCTTGCATGAATGACAGGCAAAATTCAAAAAAGCTCATAGTTAAAGCCTTCTGTATCTGCTTTAGAATAATCATAAATCTTTTTTTGTCGTGGTTTCTGCACGGTTCGAGTTTTAAAGGTAGAATGTATGACACGATGGTCACTGATATATTCTAGCACATCCACAGTAGCACGTTCGGTGTGTGTTGTTAGAAGCAGTTCAAGAATAGCATTGTGCTGCGTAGAGGTTTCGATAAGTCCAGACAACTGAAAATATTCTAAATGGTCAACAAAATCTGCAGAATCGCGTGTCTGGCGCGGTCCAGGGAGCTTTAAAGCAGACCATTCTATACCTGGAAGGTTAAAATCGCCGGCCAACATTATGGGAGAGTTGTTATATTCGGATTGGACGGAACCTAATACAGACTGCAGTTCCTCAGAAAAGTCTTGTGGAAGGTCAGGTGGCCTAAAGCATGCTCCAATAACCAAAGTTACAGCTGGCAAACAGCACGCAACCCAAATAGTTTCAAGAATGCTGTCAGTGGGAATGAGTTTGCCTTAATAGGCTTTCTTATGGCTGTTACGACACTGCCTTTTTCTATCCACGTGGTCTTTACGAAAAACAGTTAATAAATTTGAAATTTGTAACTCACAATTGTTAACTTCCAGAGTTAATCACGTTTCCGTTCCTATTATAGCATCTGCATTACAAGCGTGAATGAGGAAAGTAAGCTGATCTTGCTTGTTAAGGATGCTATGAAAGTTGGCGGAAATTATAGAAAATAAATTACGCGCCAAAACCTCTTTCTGATTATGGGGCACGCCGTAGTGGAGGACTGCGGAAATTTCGACCACCTGGGGTTCTTTAACGTGCACTTAAATCTAAGTAGACGGGTGTTTTCGCATTTCGCCCCCAATGAAAATGCGGCCTCCGTGGCCGGGATTCGATTCCGCGACCTCGTACTCAGCAACCCAGCACCATAGCCACTGAGCAACCCCGGCGGGTGGAAATTATACAAAATGTAGTTGTCCCCCTGTCTTTCTGCACGGGGCAAATGCGTCATGGGTTTGCATTTCGCTGGACCCATTCCACGACCCTGCCCTCGGAATGCTGGTGCCGATATAGTTTCCTGCCTATCTTTAGCTTCGCAAGGATAGGTTGAACCTTTCATTGGGTTGACAATTCGCTCGAGCAATGTCGCGAAGCTGTTTGTGCACGAATTGTATGCGAGGTGAAAAGTCCTCATCTATCCAAACCTTTAATTTCAAATTTTTAGCTTGTAGGAATGAGCCAGAATACTGCATTTTGTCTTGTAGTTCAGAAACTTCACTATTACTGACCGGTGCTGCCCTTGCCTGCGAGATCCAATGCGGTGTGCACGTTCAATATCCGTTACCTCGAGGCCAAGGTGATGTCTTAAGAAGCTTTCAATGACAACTTGAGAAGCCTCGTAGTCTTTTTTCTCTAACTCGGGCAAGCCCTTGAATGTAAATATTTTTCTGCGCATGCGATTGTTGACGTTGAACTCGCTGATAACTATGTTAGATTCAGTATCCCGCCTATCAGAAAAGGACGAAATGTCACTTTTGATGCCATCGACTCCTTTTTCGAGTTCGGATAATGCTGTGGCATTTCCTAAAGAATAGTCTAGCAATGCATCCACTTTCAAAAGGCGTTTCTTAAGATCAGTTATACCTAATCAAATGTCCTTCATCTCAATGCCGATTTCCTTTTCAATTTTTTTCAAGCACAGATTCGGCATCCTTTAGGGCATCAAGAAACTTGTCTATCTTGTCAGGGCCGGAATTTATTTCAATGCAACCACAGCAGAGTAGGAGATGAGCCGCACAAAACATAAGAACAATCAGTGGCCCTCTCGGGCACCATGTAGCCAAGAAACCAGCAGCTGCATGAAAACGAAGCCTTTCACTACTGCTACACGGTAGTCGTTGGCTATGGCTACCTATGCCCGCTCGATTTGTGACAATGTCAACTCCCATACTGCACACGTTTAATCATAGGCACGGGGTTTGCGATTTGCGGCGTGCACCGAGGTACAGTTTACAACGCTATGAACCCGCACTCACCTATAAAAGACAGAAGAACGATGTTTACCGCTTTTCACAAACGCCGCAAATCCCAGCAATGCACAATCCACAGGGCCCTTTTGTAGCTGATCGCCGCCAGCGGGTACCATATCAGGCATCACGTGAGCCAGAGGTCGACGCAAGTGCCGTCCGTAGCGATCACAGTAGACAGCTGCGTCAAAGCACCATGGTTTACGATGCGCTGATCCCATCAGGTTCCGCAGCGACGTCGATGGTATCGCGATAAAAGGAAGAAGAACGATGTTTAGTGCTTTTTCACACACACCGCAAATGCCCTTGTCAGGCGGATAGCTACAAAGTCGATGTGGTC
This sequence comes from Dermacentor albipictus, assembly GCF_038994185.2. Taxonomy (NCBI): domain Eukaryota; kingdom Metazoa; phylum Arthropoda; class Arachnida; order Ixodida; family Ixodidae; genus Dermacentor; species Dermacentor albipictus. The sequence goes on from NC_091824.1 coordinate 67,186,973, forward strand.
CGCCTAGAACGGTATCGCATTAAAACGACGTCAGGGTAACCTCTATTTTGTTTCCTTCCTGCGCCATCGTCTCACTGTTTTTCTACGGTCACGGTACCACCATCCCCTCGAAGTCGTCGTCACGCTGTTGTTGTTAGTTGATTGTCACTGCTGACATGCCGTATTAGTCATACTACCACCGTAATCTTGTGTTTATCATCTCAATCGTCGTCGTTTTGTCGTTGTCAAACCGCAGTCGTCAAAGCGCTGCGGTCGTAGTCGCATACTGTCCATGCCATACACGTAAACATGTCGATAATGTGCAGTGCTATCACGAAACGACATACCACTGACAGCCGTATACATTGGAATTATTACTATCGTGTCTACTTGACTTCTGCGGTCCGTATAAGCTGTCGCTTTACTTTGACGATTGTATTCAATTAGCTATGCAACAACTTAAATGTGTTTATTATTATTTTGGAACCATTATCATTTGGAAATTGGGATGCTAAGTAAAATTTGACGAAATATTGATTTTACCTTTGTGAATGCCATGTCTCGATCTCATATGTTTGTGAGAACTGCTTTCTCACCAAAGCATTTTTTTAATCAGATGTGTCTACAAAGCTCCCCTCAGCTCATTTGTCCGTGAGCCTGTACCCTGTTAACTGGAAAGAACAGGTGCTCAGAAAAGTCTTTCCCATTCGAGAAATAGCAAATAAATAAATCTAAGGAATTGGTTTGCAAAGAGTGCAGTAATTATAGTATATCATATACGGCTTTTCATTGCAATGTTAACATATTAATAAATCAAGTAGAGTTTACTTGACCTGTGGAAATGCGAAAATTTATTATTAATTAGGGGAACTCCTTTTTGTCGCTTAAGGATACTCTACGCATCGGCCCCGTGGCTTTCCCTGCACTACCAAGATGTGCGTTTGTAGGCGCCGTCGATGAGGCGCTGACCCACTAGTAACAGACGCTGTCATTTGAAACGCTGCACGGGGTACTGAATCGGTCCTTTGGGAAGTGGCGCTCGAAATACTGGTCGGCTCCCACTTACCAGTTATGAACGGTGGTAAGGAGATTGCCACCTATATAACACATAGTGCAATATGGTGCCCCACAAATAGGCACCACCGCAAACATGCTAAACACATGCTTAGATAGCAACCAGGCTTGGTTCTTTCTCGTGATCCACTAATAGCGAACATTTGAACAACACAACTTCATATGTACTAGTATATGCATAACACTTTGCTTTCAGGTATGTTAGTTTTAAGCGATTTGAAGTACCCCCAATAATGAGGTTTAGGTTCAAATATTTTTGTTGTGGTAATCTTTATTACTAATTATGTACGCAGACTAAATTTTCAGACAAACAGGAGCGATCACGGAGGCTTTTAAAGATATTGTAAGTTATAAGCACAACAAATTGGGCTTTCATACTATTTTACAATGAGTGAATTAGTTTTTCATTCATACATCAATTTGTACAAAAATATGTTGGGCCAATTTTCAATGTACGTCTATTACCAGCTACAAAATTTAGTAGATATTTGTAGGAAAACTAAAAAAAATTGGATGATCTCACACCAACAAGACCATATAATGCATACAAGCAATGAGTATTTGCAAAAAATAAGAAATAGAGAAAAAGTTTACGTACAAGTGTATTCACAAGTGTTGAAACAGATAGTATAACAATTAGTGAATAAACCAAAAAAAATGAATTACATAATTTTAGGGAGCTACAGCTTTTTCAAAGAAAACAAGCAATTGTTTACCATTTTTATTTCAAGGGGTACTGAATTTTAGATTTGGACACCATGAAACTCAATCAATCCTTGACATACGTGTTACGAGAGGCTGGTAGGTTATAGTTTAAGTTTGTTGAATTGCCTGTATTTCAATTAGATATAATGCAGAAGCCCGGATACAATGAGTGTTTTACGTGTAAAATGTTGGTAATTAGAAACGCAACTTTTATTTCAGATGCCAGGAGAAATGGTAATATGCTGAGGTGGCTGAATTCCACGGTGTTTTTAAAACGCGGGCTTCTGCGTGTTATAACGCGCAGCTACCTTTATTTGGAAACCGAACGACAGCATCTAAGTAGCCTTTATGTACCAGCCCATGATGTGGCAGAGGAAGGGAGAAAAGTAAATAATGTTAATTAGGTTAAGATTAAAACATGATCTACATTTCATTATTACACAAGAAGCAGGAGATAATTTCGCGCATATACAGGGCATATGTGGTCTGCACTATAGGTTGGAATTTATAACCTCCTTAGTATTTTATATTGTCGAACTGTTCTATAGTGCCCCCTTCAAGATGAATTTGCATGCTTGTTGTGGCACATTTAGAATATCAGGACTGGAACACCATGTATTTCGCGTTATCTATGTTTCGTGTTAATCTGTTACACGTAAACCAAGTTGACATATATGATAACTGGCTAGTTATACTGCTCTGCAAATGATTGAGGTATTAAGGTGGAAAGATTAGTGTGGTATCATCAGCGTAAATAACAGCTTTTTTTTACATCATTTCGGATAGGAAGTCATTAACATATAGCGAGAAGAGTAAGGGTGCCAAAACTGATCCTTGCGGAACGCCTGTGACAATAGTGTTATGTTAAAAAGAAAAAGAGTCAAGGCTTACATATTGCTTACGCCCGCTTAAGTAGCTAGTAAGAGGTTCATTGTAGCTTGGCTAAATCCGTAGATCTGTAATTTTTTTCAGAAGTGTAGGATAGATGACTGTGTCGATGGCTTTCTTTAGATCTAGAGATATTCCTACCGGAATTTCTCTTTTGCGGAGTGATGTGTCTCTGACGTAATAATGACACTACTGACGATATTGATCGATTCTCTAGGAAGGCACGCTTGGAACCAGAAGTTTGTTTGCGTTTAGGTAGTGTTTTAACTTAGCCGCAATGACCTTCTGAAATACAGGATTTATACTCCTGAGCGCAGAGATAGCTGCTAGGGTCATTGATGTCCCCACTTTTATATGGAGCAGAAACTGTTGCGATCTTTGAAACGTCAGGGTATGTGGCTTACCTTATGAATTTATTCAATATTGTTTAAGTAATGGCGCAAGAACATTAATATTTTCTTTCAAAGCTTTTATGGTAATGCCATCGTGAGCAGCAGATTTGTAGAAAAGCATGCCTGATATTATTAAGGTTACAGTATGTTCGTCCACCTGCTCCAAGCAAAGCGTACTAGCGATGACCAGGCAATTCATTTTTTTTTACTATCTGTGATACGGTCAGCTAACTCTGGACCAATTCTAGTAAAGTATGCAATGAAGGTTTCGGCACATTTGGCGTCAACCTGTTAGCGGGCGATTTGTTTTTTAGCCGGATCATCGATTACTCCTATTAGAACCTCCTTCATTCTTTTATTATTGCATTGTGCTAGTTATAATAAAAAAAAGTTGTATTCTTTTTTTTTCGCCTCCAGATTGGATCCACTACATGGTTAGGAGAAATTCGAAAAATTTTCTGACAATAATTGTTATTGAAGTACTATAGCGCCAAACAGACGACACAAGAAGAGACACGGACGAGCGCTCACTAACTACTAATACTTTATTGACGGAAACACACAATATATATACGCAAATTTGGTGGCACAACTGGCGCATTGTCAAACACCACATGGTAACCAGGCCAAAGGCGATAGAACGATTGTGAAGGTGACGTTCGTGAAGATGACACGTGGTGTACAGGGCCAAATGACTATAAATGATAATGGTTACGCGATACACAAACACCGCTGTAAGGGAGTACCCCATAAAAACTAAAAGAATAGGAATTTTTACCAAGTGCAGGCGGCGCAGCAACATGCTCAGTTCTAACTAAGGGCTTCTAAAAAGGACATCTCACTTTTACATAGAATTTTTGATGGTTCGCTCACGCACTCAAGGCTCTTCATTTTAATGTGGAAGGCTTCCTTCAGCTTACGAGCAACGCTGTCTCGACTTCTGTCCAGAACGATGGTATCTCTTAGGCGAGGCTTGCACCCGCACTCTTTGCAATGGATGTCCATATTGGAACCAGTTCCTTTTTCCTGTGACCGTTCGTGTTCATTTAGCCTTTCATTTAAACACCGCTCCATTTGTCCAATGTAAACCTTTTCGCACGAGAGTGGAATTTGCTAAACTACACCTTCCTGGCCCTGTACACCCCGTGTGCACCCCTTCACAATCGTTCTATCGCCTTTTGCCTGGTTACCACGTGATGTTTGACAATGCGCAAGTTGCGCCACCAAATTTGCGTATGTATATTTTGTGTTTCCGCCAATAAAGCATCAGTTGTTAGTAAGCGCTCGTCCGTGTCTCTTCTTGTGTCGTCTGTTTGGCGCTATAGTACTTCAGTAACATGCACGAATTAGCCCAACAAAAAGTTCTGTTGGAATAATTGTTATCTTTCTGCTTTTCTTTCAATTTTGGTAGCACCAATATTTTTTCTTTATATCTATAAGTATGGCATTAATCATCCAAGGCATAAAGGCGCCTTGTATTTGCCGTGTTCATATGTGGTACATTCAGAAATCAAGTGCATATTTTCAAAGTTTGCACATTCGATATGAGTAGCACTGTTAAATGCTTCGTAACATTTAACTAATTTTCAAATTTTTTTCCCGCAATACTTTATAATTATTTCTGAGGTTGTTCTTTGTTAGTGGATTTTCCGCGTTGCCTAATAAAGCAAAAATAGCGCAGTGGTCAGCGAGACTCACATCGTAGAAGCCAGAAAATATACTATTAGTCTTCCACAAAACATGGTCTATATGTATAGATGTAGTTGACTAAAGCACACTAGGTTCATAGGTTCTGTTCTTAAGACTGTATGACTGCAGAGGGGAGCACTCATGATTGGTGCTTTTCAAAATATCGATATGTCTTTGGGAAGTCGCCCACAAGAGTGATATTACCATAGCCCTTAGTACTTATAGTGGAAAAGTACCATAGCCCTTAGTACTTATAGTGGAAAAGATGCATTCCAATGGATGATGAAAAACGGGTAGACTCGAGCTTCGTGGGTGGTATATTGTGCAAACAACTGTACACTAATATAAAATAACAAAGAGAGATTCAACCGTACAGTCACTCATTTCCAAATCAGAAATTAATCTAAATTGGAATGTCTGCTCGATCAGTAAAGCCACACTAACACCACGAGATGCTACAACCCTGGGATTGCCCACAAGAATGCATCCAGGCATGCAAATCTGCTCACCCTATCTAAACCAAGTTTCAGTTAAACCAATTACAACAAATGTCAAACTGCGCTGCACCAAGAAAGAAAAGCGTATGCGTTTGTTTTTGCGAAAACTTCGAATGGTGTAATGATGTATCGAATTGCCGTGAGATTTGTGGAATCCACCTTCAAGTTAATTGATTGAAAATGTCCTGACAGGTGCGATAAACAAGACTTAATACCTGTGTCACCTGAACTACCTTCAGTACACCCTCAGTAATCATGTGAAGTAATCAAGAATCTGCTTTCCGCATTCCAATTTTGGCTTTCGATACCGAAACACACTTATAATGCTTGCAGTAAGTCCCTTCTTGCCTGATGAACGTTTGCGAGAAGAAACTTATTCTCTTGGCAAAAGTGTTAGTTAAAGAATATAGGCTCAAAGTCCTGAAAGCCAAGTACAGACGCGGAAAATTTCTCTTTACACAGCCTTCTTGATTATTTTGTCTCGAACTGCTGCGTAGCTGGACCTTACCAGAGTGTTCAGTTAATACGAAGTGTTCTGCGTACGTTCCGCACATAAGTCCTAAGTTGTCCAAATGCTCTATTCATGGTATTCATGTAAGTTTTTCGCTCCTGCATGTCCCTCAGGGACTGTTTGTTCCAATCAGATAAGCCTTTAACGTCAAATCTGATCCTTGTTGTAATAATTTCTAGCATTGAGGACATGTCAAGCAATGCTTTAGGGAGTTTCTTTACGGTACCCGATGGTGTGGACGCACGAACTTGTCCGAGTGATTTCAGTGGACTTTTACCCATTACAAATTTCCTAGAATGCAGCGCGATTCAAGAGCTTAAAAATGAGCCGGAGAAAAACGTGAAAATGCTTACGTACGTGCAAATACGAAGGGGAGCGTGTTTAGTACACGGCTGATGCTAGCAGCTGCCTGGATCGGCCTGAAGTGATGCTGGCTCCATCAAAACTGGGCTTTTATAGCAGAAACCAAATGTGCCCATTGTCAAAACAGCAGTTGCGCGCATCCGATAGTGCCGTCGAAGACAGATACTTGATCGAAGCACTCGGTTCTCACGCACTTTCGGAGTAGTCTTGTTGATATATGCCACTCAGCTTCCCCGTCCGAAGATTCAGTAAACACGGCGACGCTTGGTCACTGTAGATTCTTCCGGTAGGCAGCGTAGCCTGCAAAGATGCAGGGGCGTGTGTTTAATACAAGGCTGATGCTAGTAGTACCTGCATCACTGTGAAGTGATGCTGGCTGCATTAAAACATGGCTTTTATACAGACACCAAATGCGCCGATTGTCAGAACAGCTATTGGCCGCATCTGATAGTGCCGTCGAAGACTGCCACTTGAGTCAGGCGCTCGGTTCGCACACACTAGCAGCCCAGACTTTTTGAGATATGCCACTCAGCTACGCCGTCCGAAGATTGAGCATTCACGGCGACGCTTGGTCAGTGTATATTCGTTTCTTACTAAGGTTTGTTATGGCGCAACCTAAGACAAGGACAACAGAAGGTATAAAACAGCGACACCTTCTATTGTAATTGTCGGAGGTTGCGCTGTAACATACCTTAGTATGAATCCCAACCAACTGGCCCGACTTGCCGTTCTGATGTAGATTCGTTTGGTAGGGGATGCAGCCTGCAAAGATGCAGGGGAGTGGGTTTAGTAAATGCGTGACGCTGGCAGCTGCCTGAATCGCTCTGAAGTTTGCGACAATATTGTCACTTCTTTTGCCCTACCACGCGGAAGTATTGAAAACTATATGAAACAAGACTGAATAATATTTCTCTTTGAGACGTGTTAACGAATATTGAAGCGGACACCTACCATTTCCTGCAAAGCCAATGAGCAGGAAACCCAGTATTCAGCACTTGTGCTACAGTTCGCCTCACCAAGAACAAGTTCTAGTATAACTCCGCCATCTCCTCGAAGGCTCGATATTCGCACTGAACAAAGCCAGCACATTCAACGGCATGCCTCCCCTTATGTCACTCTGATTTTTACCCGGTAGCAACCACCGAATGCAGAGCATAGGTCAGAGCGAGATAGCATGAAAAGAAAAATATTCGCTGGAGAAGAAAAATATAAAGTAATGCAGCAGCGCACGGAGCTAGGCGAAAAAGAGTTAGAGGAATTTCTGAGTGGTGAACGCTATTTATCTACAACATCTGACTGTCTAAGATTTGTCCCGCAATTTCCCTATTTCCAGACATAAACTAACGTCATTGTCAGCAAAGCTGAGGATACAAAAAATTATTCAGGTCCAATGCACATTTTAATACCCACGTGTTGTGAAAAGACCGATGTGAAAATGAGACACGCAAGGCGGGGAGGTTAAATGAAAGATAAGTACCCAGTTTGCTACCCTGCACTCGTGAAGCGGGTAATAAAATGGTATACAGCTAAACACAATGTCTGTATTTTTTTTTATTTTCATTATATGCAACACATAGCCTCAAACAATAATTATGTTTATGCACAGCACACCTAAAAAATTAAGTTATGGGGTTTTACGTGCTAAAACCGCGATCTGTTCATGAGGCACGCCGTAGTGGGGGGCTCGGCAAATTTGTACCATCTGAGGTTCTTTAACCTGCGCCTAAATCTAAGTAGACGTTTTTTTTTCACATTTCTTCCCCATAGAAGTGCGGCTGCCATAGCCGGGATTCAATCCTGCGACCTTGGGCTTAGCAGCCCAACACCATAGCCACTAGGTAACCACGGCGGGTTACACAACACACCTCGTAACTCTACTTTATAATGTAATTTTTTTACACTTACGCCGCAAGCTATTCCCAAATACGAACACCAGTTCAGGCAGATGTACAGTGTGGAGTGTCTAAGTAGCGAGGTCATAAAAATGAAGGGGATGCGCGAAGCTTTCACATGGAGGATTGGTGCTTACAGATGCATGCACAGAGAAGTACAATAGATATGTTAATACGTTTAAGGCCCCTAAACTTTTATGTCACAGCGGATCATGCCGATTATCTGCTTTCGATCAAAAATAGGCACATACCCACTGGCAGATTTCCAGAAGTTTGAGAATGGTGTATAACAAATTCAGGAGATTGAAATAATTCATAGAATATCACGTGCTATTCTGTTAGGAGGAACGTACGCTTGATCGATACTACGAGGAGGAAAAGAAGGTTGTTGGCTGCATGCTGATGTAGCCTGCTGCAATCGCTACGCAGTGCTCCGCCCTAGTGCCACATTTAGACAGTGCTTTAAAGATCTTGGTCAGTACAATGCAAAGGTTCCTTCTTCTCGTTTCTATGCAGCTATTTGCATGCACATGCACTCACTGTCAGCTGATTATGTTCAAAGCATTAGCGGAGCACAGCTGTTATCACTGGCGAAGCACAAAGAGGGAAATAAGTTTGCCATTTTCTCCCGAAGGACAAATAGATAAAGAAGGTTCAGCGCTGCGCTAGGACTCCTTGGACGGGGTTCGACCTATACGCGACCACGACATGTTGACGCAATGCACGCGCGCAAGGCAATTCGTGCTCGGAACATCTAAGAGCGACCTGACAGCGACCTGACGTCACATGCTAAAATACCATGCAGTATTGCCAGTCAGCATTACGTCCTTCATTGAGTACGCAACCTGAGAAATTCACGTGAACGAATGCTAGTTCCTTCATGTTTTGCGGAACATGGTCTTTATTGTAGCGTTTATGGGACTTTCCAGCGAAAAACTGGACATAAGGTGCAGATTTAAATGCACGAGGACAGGCCATTAGAAACAAGACCGACACTGTGGCGCATCTACTCTCGAGATGGAAGGGCCTGTTAGGAAGGTGGCGACCAGCCTCGAGGGGTCAGAAGCACACTCGAGCGAAGCACGTGTCAGGAGAACGCCGCCTCGACAAAAAAAAAAGCAGGAAAGCATACAGACAACGTCGGGAGACGAAAAAAAGCGGTAGAGCATCCCTATTGCGTTCACGAAAGAGAACGATCCAATCCGCTTGTGTTGCAGAAAGTCACCAAGTAAAAACGAGTGAGCTGTGACTTCTGCAATAACCAACGGCGGGTTGGATGTGGCGTGTGTTACTGGACAGCGTGCACGTATATTGGCTGCGTCGCATAAATCTGGGCTTGGAAGTCGCGAAGAAATCGCGTAGCGGATTCCCGTTGAGGCGCCAGCTGTGGGTGAATAGCGCCAAGGGAAATGAGAAGAGGTCAACCGTATCTTTTAGCGAAAGAGGTACGGCTCCAATGGAAAGTGCGGATCCACCTGCGACCACACTATGCATCCGCACCCTTACCAAGCAGTAGGGGTAAATAGTATGATGCTCGGTACAGTTTAGCCCAGGTTCAACTGAACTATTTACGAACTACCTAGCAGTCCAGCACAAACACTCAATGTTTGATTTGGGTTATTCATGAGCGCATACGAGAACTGAGCAAGCTACGTGAACAAGGGCTACTGAGATGCTTGATTTTAAAGGCTTTACTTTATTGTTCGTGAAGTATAACTGAGCAGTTAGTTGCGCAACGAGAAGTACCAGTTTCATTGCTGTAGCACACCTGCCTACTCTGCCAAATAATACGGTACAACATCATGAATGCAGCAATAAATAAAAAATAGAATCTGCTGCAAAATAAGTTTTAAATGCATCATAGTTTCGGGAATCGTAGTGTTGCAAAAATATTGTATGCGACAAAGAAAGTGTGATGGTACCTATGCTGTTATCTCATGGTAGCGCAAGAAACCATATACAGGAGTGGTATTTGCTCGAGCGAAATTATTCAGACAAATTACCGCCCCGGCGGCTTAGCGGCTATCGTGTTGCATTGCTAAGCATGCGAACGCGGGATCGAATCTCGTTGTACGAGAAATAAACTTTAGCAGTGCGTTCAATGGGGCTGGTTGGTTCATCTTTAGAATAAAAAGAGGAACAGCGAAACACAGCACGAGCGAGTAAAGAGCACAGGATAGAGGTGCTCTGTCCTGTGCTCTTTACTCGCTCGTCCTGTATTGCGCTGTTCCTGTTTTTGTTCTCAAGATGAACCAACCAGCTCCATTGAACACACCATCAACTCTCGGCCAAGGCGGCCGAATTTCCATGGGAACAAAATGCAAAAACACCCGTGTCACGTGCATTGGGGGTACGGTAAAGATCCCCTAGTAGTCCTAATTAATCCAGTCTGACACTACGGCGTGCCTCACAATCAAATCGTTGTTTCGGCACGCAAAACCCCGGAACTCAATTCATTATTCAGACAAGCTTCTCAAGCGCGGAAAATCTCCAATAGCAAAGTCGTGGAAAACAAGCATGGGAAAAGAACAAGGTATACATGTTCTATTTTCGCCTATGGTGAGACAAGATTCGTGCTTCTAGGGAGGTATGACTGAAGGTAAATTTTTCTTATTAAAATGCATGCGTATCCCTTAGGAGGTGCGTGGTCAGAGGAAACATTAAAAAGCGTGCGTGCAAGCTTTCCCGCTTGCTTTGGCACATCTGTTGGATTTTCACGAGTGTTAATGCTCCTCGTTTACAGGAGTGCTATATGGTCACAACCAAGGTCACGTTACTGATGCGAAAGCAACAAATGGCACATTGAGCAAAAAAGCCGGTGTCGGTGGCAGCGAAGCGGTACCTAAATTTCCATTGGCTGCGAGGCTACGGCATGTGCGCACTTCAACGGCGGAGAGCTGCCGAAAGGGGACACACCTGCTGTCACGCTGGCGCACCAGATGTTGCTTGAGGGGAGAGGGTATCACCGCCAAGTCATGTGACCCTCGCTCCAGCGCTCGGAAGACTGTGTTATCCACCCGTTCCTTGTCCACGCAAGCTCTCGCCTGCGTTATAACGGGAACCCAAGGTTTGCCTGCGTTCGCCTGCGTTCAGAAGCCGAGTGTCTTACCCACTGGGCTAAACCAGGCGTTGCCTAAACGTCTCAACGCGCTCGCTTGCCAGCGAGGAGTTTATCGCTCGAAGGTCCGCTCAGCGGCGTTCAATTAGACATTCATTTTCTTGCATTCACAACTCATAAGTGCTTAGGTGCCATCAGAATTTTTTGAAAATTCTCTTCCTCGAACGTGCAACTTAAACAACGAGACATCAAAGATTAGCTCGCGCAATCGGCTTTCACAGTACGCAAGCATCAAGAAAGACATGGGAGGAGGGGGTCGACGTGGAAGCACTCTGTCAGCATATTCATCACAGTGGCGAAGCACGGTGAAATTAAGAGCTGAAGATTACAATTTCTGTGACCATTGCCTGGTCGTTCATAGATTTCCAATTACATTTTGCCAAAAGTGCCTTGACCACGTGGGCCCCACAATGCTCTCGCATTTAGCAGTGCAACGCGAAAGCCATTATGCCACCACAGCGGGTGGCGTAAAGAGAGCACTAAAGCCTTAGTGTAAGATCGCTTATCGCTAAAAGGAGCCGGTTCTAGCTATGCTACACGCCAAATTCATGAAACACGAGAAGTGTACAATGAATCCATGGTTAAATCCAAAAATCCTAGTGGGCAGTTCTCAGGCGCTGTATAGGTGCAAGTGCCGGAAAAAGCAAAGTTAGCGTATTACCTATGTCTCTAGGAAGGTGCCAGCGTCATCAATCATAACGAAACCGCTGCTAACACGAGCGATTGTACACTTGTCTGAGGTAAAGTTTCACACACTCTACACTCACGGGGTCCCTTTAACACTAGACCGCACCGCACGGTTTTGTACTTGAAGCGAACGGATCGAACATTAGAACCATTCAGCGTATTACCAAGAAAACGGAGGAGGCCATAAGACTTATAAGAAGGATCTCTAATAGGCATAGGGGTTTAGGAGAAGAAGGTGCAATGCGCTTAGTTCACGCATTTATTATGTGTCATTTCTCGTATGTGGCAGCTATGCTAAATTGGAATAGGGGGGAGAAAAATAAATTGGATGCATTATTCAGAAAAGCCATCAAGGCTGCGCTTGGTCTGCCTATGACTACGTCAAACGATATGTTACGACTGGGTTTGCATAATACTTTAGATGAAATTGCTGAGGCTCAACGTTCCGCACAGAGGGAGCGGTTGCTAGGTACACCACCGGGTAGGTATATATTAGAGTCAATTGAAGAATCGGTGGCTGTGTCGCACGATAGGGCGCCCCTACACGAGTTGAACGTGAACCTTAGGGCAAATATCTTGGTTCGTCCATTTCCGCGGAATGTGCACCCCGTGCACAATGTAGGGAGGCGGGTCGCGAGAGCTAGGGCTTTGTTACGAGAGGCAAAGGATCAAGAGGAGGAGTCTGCGTTTGTTGACGCCGCATGGATTAATGGTAAAAATGCTTATTCGGTGGTGGTAGTAGATGGCAAAGGGAGCGTTAGAAATGCTGCTTCCATTTATACCAAAGATCCGGGGGTTGCTGAACAGGTGGCTATTGCTCTAGCACTAATTGATTCTAGAAGAGTTTTGGTGTTTAGCGACTCGCGATCTGCGATTACAGCCTTCTCGAGAGGACTTGTTGCGGAACCGGCTAACAGACTGCTGCAGGGTAGGGATATCACTTCGCATACCGTTACTTGGTTCCCGGCGCACATGGGGACAGTGGAGGGAGCCCCGCGTAACCTCAACGAGGTGGCGCACAGGGAGGCACGAGGATTAGTGTGCCGTGTACTCCCTGAAGGGGCTGGATCTCCCGCTCCTGAGTACAGGGACCAACTGTTAACCTACAACGAAATCACCAAGCACTATTACTTAGGGCGCAGGGCATTCCCGTTGCCACATCCTAAATTAAATAGGCCGCAGGCGGTTACATTAAGGCTTCTGCAGACACGGACGTACCCTAACCCTGTCATCATGAATAAAATTAATCCGGACTGCGGGGTTTCAGTCTATTGTAGTAAGTGTGGGGGTTTGCTCGATTTACAACACATGCTGTGGCGCTGCTTGGCGTTGGCCGGTGATGGTTGTCGAGGTGAACAGTGGTGGCAGCGAATGCTGCACAGTGAAGTGCTGGCGGACCAGCTCAGGGCTGTCCAGAGGGCCCGTGTGATAGCAGAGGGGCTCGGCCTCTCTGTACCGACGTGGGAGCGGCCCGCATCAGTCCCAGACTGATCCCTCAGGACCTCAATAAAGTTCTTCATACCATACCATACCGCACGCAAAGTCGTTAAAGTCCTTATGGAAAGTCACATAGTGTGGCGCCCTCAGCGAATAAACATTATCACTACGAAGATTGATCGATAATGATCTTGATCTTAATGATCTTGATCTATATTAAGTAGGCGATGCCTACCTATTCAGCAAGCTTGCATCCTACACTCTAAGAACAGTTTACACCCTTTATCTTGCCCCTTCTGCCACACAAAAATAATCGTCATCTGCCTTGATGCGTTTCCTTTCTTTATCGCTGCGAGCCCTGAACGTTCCAGTAACGAACGGCACGCGCGTTATCAGCATAGAACAGTTTACACCCTTTGGAGTGCCCCTTCTGATAACGCGCGTGCCGTTCGTCACTGGAAAGTTCCGGACTTGCAGCGATAAAGAAAGGAAACGCATCAAGGCAGATGATTATTTTTGTGTGGCAGAAGGGGCAAGCCAAAGGGTGTAAACTGTTCTTAGAGTGTACATCCGCATCGAAGTAAACGACGTTGATGCGACAAAGAAAGCAAAGCTCGAATGCAAGCGGTGGCGAAACGAGGCATCTCGCTTGGCACCCTGGTAAGGCAAACTTTCAGCGGTTGAAACTGCCGGGCAACGCCTCATCCGGCGGCAGAAAGTCCCCGGCGCTTGTTCCCAGGCTGCACCCCCTTCTCTGATCACCGATATTTGCATACTCCCCATGCGAGACCATTTACTCATACGCTCGGGATATAGACAAAAGCCTGTCTCTCTCCTGCAAGCAAACGTATTCCACTTACTTTTCACGCAAAAACTCTACAACTCCGGAAACTTGAGGGAAACGCGTATCTTATTCCAGTTTTTTAGTTGGACTTTAGTCCATTTTCTGCCATACTTTGTTAGATGCCTGTTTCGGAAGCAGCTTGCCACGAGGGATGGGAAATTTGATGGCTTGGGGGGAAATTGCGTCGCCCTGGTTTTAGTCCAGAGTTTTTACGGCTATCCTTTGGCATAGCTCAAGATGTGCAGGGTATTGTGGTGCATAGTAATGCTTTGGCCGATAAGCGGTTCTCGTGCGTGGGGGAGTTTTATGTAAAATGTTTATCGCGTGAAGTGATGCACTTTTCAAACGTGTTCTTTGCGTTTTTTGTTAAGTGAATAGCTGCCCTAATGGCGTGCCCTGCGCCAACTTTTTGCTGCTTCACTAGGCAGCTGCACACACCGCAAATTTGAGATTCTTCTGCACGTAATCTTTTAAGTAATACGAGGGGGTTTTCTAATGCCCTTATCATTTCAGAAAACATGATCATGCCTGATATCCAGGTCTTATACTTTGTAAGAACGATGTACGTGTCGAGAGTGTGTGCGCAATTGTTTCAAAACATGTTCCGAGACTGCAGTCTACGCTGACTAGAAAAGTACGAAAGCTGCTGTTAGCGTTTTGTCTCCGTCAAACAATGGTGGTGGCAGCATTTGACAAAGCTGCCTGGGCGTTAGCGTTTTGTCTCCGACAAAACATTGACGCCCAGGCAGCTTTGTCAAATGCTGCCACCACCATTGTTTTTGCAGTTTGTACTGTACGAATGCTTCCGCACGTGTGTGTGCAATACCTGTTGCGGAAAAGGGAGGAGCTGTCTCAAGTGTAATCCTGGAGATGTTAATCTCGTTGATTGCCTGGCATAGTGTACTGAAGATAGTGATAATACGTGACACAAAGTCATCACAGAAAACGCGCCCATGCACACACACTAAGGCTGTTCATAAAGTTTTGTTAACGCTTGTAGATCATAGAAGCACGTGCAACGCTTTCGTAGTGCGTTACGCACGGCTATCTTGAAATGACCAGAGAACGAACCAAATCTCTTGAGCGGTAAAAAGAATGAATATAAGAAAGGTAACGTTCCCGCGTATACATGCACAACAAAGCAGCAAATCACAACATACGTATAAAAGCATAACCTTAGCAGCCTTACAGTATGCATCCATCATTGCAGCTGCAGCTTTGAACTCGTTGGATGCATGAAGGCTGGCGGTGTAGCCCGATCACTGCCGAGTTCGCAGAGACCGTATGAATCTTTACACTTTACTAACGCTTCCCGCTCCTTGTGCTGTGTCATTTGTTACCGGCTGTGCATGCGGCTGAAAGAGGGAGAGGGGACGACAGCGTATCACATAGATGATTTCATCTAAAATATAAACTGACGACGTTGACAAGGAAAGGACAGCATACGCCGTGGTTTTCATCCGAGTATGTCGCTCACAGCCACAGCGACTGAAAAAACTCTATATGAGAACGGCAACATCTGTTCTTGTGGGTGCGTTAAGTTGTCGAAACTTCTGCTTTATATTTTCGGCAATCTTCTACCTCGTCAAACAGGCTGTGTCTACCGATAGAGAAAAGCTGAGGAGCCTGCCATTTTCAGAAAATCAGTAAGATCTGGAATATTCAAATAAAAGCAACTAACATTCGGTCCAGTTACATTAATTCGGGGAATCTCAAACCTTATGGTGAAGCTAGTGAATCGTATTCGTGAAGGAAGTGAGCTTTTACACAGAATTTATGCGATGCGAGAACAATGCATTTCGTTAGTTTGTGAACGTAAACCTGACAGGGTGGTTGTCATATAGCGGAACACATAATTTATTCAGTTCTGTTAGTTCGTCCCACTTGACTTACAGCTTACTGGGGGTAGTTGCTGAACATTATAGGCTGGCAATCATAACGTGACAAAATATGAACTACCATTCTTCTGCTATGTCTAGCAGCAACAGGACTGCGGAGCTTTTCAAACTTTTGACATATTAGTTTCTATAAAGGGATAATGCGAAATGTAAAAAAAAAAACGCCGGAACTTTTACGAACGGCATCTCGACGGCTGCTGTTACCACCAGCAATGCCATTATCTCTTATTTCTTGATCGTATAGGTCTCCCTATGTAGTGCGATTCTAAACTACAACGTATTAGCATTACTATATGATCCATTTTTTTCGGTATTTCAACTAGAAGCACTTTGAGGAATGCCCGATTAAACCTGATGGGTCACCATCTTCCAAAATTAATTCTGCGTTGACATTCGTTACGAAACTTCGTTTGCGTAATCTATTACAACATTCGATTACGCTGCGAAAGAACGCATTCTTTGGCCACTCTACACTCATGAATGTTTAGTTTCTGAAGTCTTACGAGAGATCGGAAACCTGAAGTGCAGTTGTAAGATGTTTACAGGCTAGGTCATTTGGAAATAGTGGAATTAACATAGCATATTGTGATTCACAATTTATTCGTATACCAAAGTACATGTCGATATCTATTATGGACTCCCGATGTCTATACTTTCCAACTAGTCAGCTTCTCACGACAAACACGTATGGTTCCAACAGTTTCCAACTCCGCGCCAGTCTACAGACTAGGGGCTTCATCTTATACTTTAAATTTTACGCCATTTTAGACTTCTGCCCTGGTTCAGAGAGATTACCGAATGGTGGTGTACAGTTGGTCGGTTTGCTGGTCATCAGTAAAATAGCGCAATCATCTGTGGACGTTCAGCCAACAATCGGGCTCTCCGAAACTTCAAGAAGCACGACATTTTGATCAGTGCGAATGGAAACAAAATCAGTAACTGAAAACTGTCAAATAAATGTTAGGTGATGTGTATATTAAGGGAATAATATCTAAATATTAAAGTGCAGAATAGCGAACAAGAAAAAAATCTGGAAGAATTCATTTTAATCTTACGCAGAATATTGCAGATGGCATACAAACATTCCTGCAGCTAAATCCCCGATTAGTAGCAGCACAGGAAAGGCACATACGGAAGGTGACTCCGGAACTCCAAGACCATCTTTCAGGATGGCTGTTTCAAACATATTTTCCTTTGAACAGTAAAATGCTTATATGTTAAAAAAGTTCTCTTTACACATTTATTCTCAGTGCACAAATGACATAAAGTTGGCATGTCCAGACCAACTAAACCTTTGCCTAAGAAGTTAAATGTTGAGCGGAGGACTCGGCAGCGTAGTCTCGTAAGCGAGTCTTCATAGTTTGCCTTCACACATGCTCGTTCTTCATCCCATGTTTAGGCGCTTGTCCAGTACACGATTTCGTCAATGTGTACTTATTTCTCAAAAGATAACGTTTCAGCGCGATAATGCAACCCTGCCACAACTGGAGCCCCCTTAGTCCTGTGCAATATCCATAGTAGATATGCAGCAGTGCTGGCTTATTAGAAAATAATTCGCATCACAAGTTACCTCGGCTCATCCTGTCGCCTTAATCGACGTCTCGCATTGGAAGGAGTATAGAAATTATCATCTCGTCATGTTTGAAATCGCTTTTTGAGAGACGCGGACGAAAAACAGAAGTGTTCGTGTAATGCTGATTGGCGACTTCAAGAAGCAAAGTAGATCGCAGTGTACAATTGACAAAAATAATTTGTGGGGCTTCCATGTCTCAGAGAAATGATTCTGCTTCGAGACCAACTAATTCTACGAGAGTGCATCTGTGTCTAAATTTTAGAATATCCAGACCAAGGTGAACAGAGTTAGGATATAACAGGAAAGATCGGTCGTCTTTGGTAATTTTGTGTTGCTTGCCGACAACGCAATATTGTCCTTTCCATTCAGAAGTTCTTGCTTAATGTCACGTAGTCAAGAAACTCCTTAATCAAAATTTGCGTGCTGTAGACCAGCGAGAAAATCTCGCCGGAAGGTGTATATAAATGCAAAGTTCGCTCCCACCAAACACATAAAAGCACCGACAAAGCTCAAAGAAAGAGAATCTCACTTAAGCAAGAAGTCCCACGAAAGCGAGTGATTTCGGGGAGCTAGATTACCTTGGCAATGATCCGGAAGTATCCACACTCACTGCACGAGATTACATGGGACGGTTCAAGCAAGCAGACGTGAGTACGAGACACAAGGTTAACAATGGTGAGACGCGCGTCCACCTTTCGCCCGACTTTACCCGAAGAATGTAAGCAAAGAAAGAAGCGCGCTTCGTGAATGGTGAGCTTGCTACACAAACAACGGAAGTGAGTTAAAGCGACAGGTGCATCGCACACCCACAGAAGGCAGTGGCGGTGCCGCACAGAGGATGAAAGAGAACGCTCTTAGTTATCGCAGTGTTCTCCTGGGTGCCTTCGCCGAGTGCCTTTCGTCCGTACGTACGCGCATACTTGTCATTGGGCCTTATGCGTTCTGCGGTATATCATACGAGCACCATCAGAATCCTTCTGTCGTGTGATATATGTGCGTCTTATTTTGTTCTGTGTGGTTACTGCGCTGTCCATCGGTCAGCCCCGCTCCCGTACTGATACGCGCTCCTTAGTCGGTGTTGCAGGAGGCACGATTTACAGAAGCTAGGGTGGCCTATGGTGGCGACAGGAGCCGCATGAAGGAGAACAGTTATTCCTGACGACAACAGTATAATAAGCTGGGTGGCTTACACTTGGAGGATAATATTAATAATATGAACATAAAACAAGTTGATGAGATACTTAATCGTGGAACGAGCCCTGCAACGAAAAACGGTATACGTTTAACTTTACGTGTCAAGAAAGAAGTAGTCTGCACCAGAGAGCAAGTGGGAGTCGTTATTATACTAGTCGCGGTGAAGTGGAAGAAAGGACAGTTGGGCAGGTCGTGTAACACGTAGAATAAGTAACCCGTAATCTATAGTAGGAGGAAAACACGGTGGACGATGGCTTATGTGGTGTGGAAGAGATTCATTAGTTAGCTGGCATAAGATAAAGTTCGGGCGCCACCTGCTGCCGTAGTGACTGGCCGCACTCTGTATGGGCTCCACATGTCGAACCATTAACGAGCGGTTCCCCTGCCTTCTCACCACTCAAAATACCACCAAACGACGCAGCTCGGCGAGCGACATCGATCGAGCCCAATTTCTCCAAGATCTGGTGAAATCCTCACATTTTATTGGCTTTGGAAGTTCTGGACCACCGACGCCGCCGCGTTGGGCCTTACCTGCGTTCACCTCGCCAGCCTAAACGCGGGCGCGCGTCCTTTCCAACGCCAGTTTACTCCGCTCAGATGGAGACCGACGACACCCGCTCCCTTGACACGATGGACGCCGACGCTTCGTCCGGTCAGGCCGAGGATGACACCAACTGGTTTCTCGTCGCTCGGAAAAAGAAACGCTTAGCAGAAGCTACTGCGAACTTGCCACCTCCTCCGACACCCGAAGCACCACGCAAGAGGAACGCGCGACTCCCGCCACTGCCTGTCGACGACTACAGGGTTGTGTTCCGCCCGAGAGACGGCCTGAACCTCGGTGCGTGGCCTCATACTTCTGTTGCCTGAGCCATCGGCATAGTAGCGGGGCTGGACAGTGCCGTGCTCAACGAGCTGATAATTCGTATCCGCACTGAACAAAACCTTGCGGTGCTCAGCACACCGGACAAGAACCTCGCGGCACGGCTGCAGAAAGTCCGATTCATCTCCATGGGCGTCACTCAACACGCCGTCCAAGCGTACGTAGCCGCCCCAGACAACTCCTGCAAGGGTGTAGTCTCAGGCCTTGAGCCCAACACCACTACGACGACGCTGCTAGAAAACCTCCGCTGCTCAGAAGCCCCTGTCTTACACGCTCGCATGATGGGACCTACCAATTCGGCCCTGATCACATTCTACGGCACCCACGTACCCCGCTACGTCCGTATGTACGGAGCGGAACTCCGCTGTCACGTATACCGACTGCGCCAACAGGTGTGTAGCTTGTGCTTGTCGATGGACCATCGGGCGGACGTCTGTCCCACGCCCGACAAACCCCGTTGTCCAGCGTGTCGCATCTCAAACCCACCGAAGGAACATGAGTGCACACCTAAATGTATTCACTGCAACGGCGCTCATCCCGCTACTGACCCTCGCTGTCCATCGCGTCAACTGCCGCAACACAACAAATCACACGTGCTTCGTGAAAAAAAACAAAAAAAACATACGGACGAGCGCCCCCCGCCCGGATCAGCGCAAGGCCAGCCTGGGACGACGACTCAGCAGAGTGCTCAGAAAACTATGACCCAAGTAGCAACGACACCGGGGAACTCGGCGGAGAACCCCTGGACTAGAGGACGCAGCCGCAGTCGCGGATCACCCGGGGATCGCCGCCAGACTGACTTGAGTCGCTCCAACGGCCACTCCAAGGGCCGGACTCCCAGTACCAGCCGTTCGAGGGACCGCGGCCATAAAGGAGATGGATTTGCCAAGAAGGAGCAAGCGGTATGCTGGGCAGCGCAGTTCCCACCTCTGTCTCCCTCTCCACATCTCCACACCCCTTCAGTCACACAACACGTTAAACCTAAACCCACGCCGCAACCCATGGTGACCGACAGTGAGCCGCATCTTAATGACTCTGCACAAACCTCTCACACCAACTACTGTACACAACAAGCACTGAACGAAATGGCCGTCTCTCTAAAGACAGAATTGGTTGCCATAATGCAGGCAGAAATGCAAAAAATCAAGCAGATCATTATGGCCGAAGTCACAGCGCCGCTTCAACAGCTAATACAACAGGCCCTGCAACCTGCTGTCCAGCAGATCGTGGCCGATATTAAACAACAAATAGCGGCTTCACTTGGCCAACTTTCGATCCCTCCGCCTTTATCCAAACGCTCCCTGTCCCCTTCACGTGAAACACAAAGACCACATGCTTACCTTCGCCCTGCCCGATTACCGTCACCGGACCGAAAACCCGCCTCACAGGGCCCGGAACACTCACTTCCCGGCACCTCCCAGGCCGATGAGCCGCCACCCGGACAGTCCCCGGGTATATAACACAAACAAATAATACTTGATTATGGCCAGCAACCGTAAAGGGACACGCGCTACCCCCCAACCCCTAAGCGTGTGGCAATGGAATTGCAGGGGCTACCGCCGGAAACGCGGATCCCTTACGCAATTCATTGCCACACAGCCCCATCCCCCCGATGTAATAGCGTTGCAGGAAGTGCATTGTACTCCTACACTTGCCGGCTACAACACACAGACAGACACAATAAATAGCAACACACCACACCTCACAGCCACTTTAGTGTCCAAACATTTGACCGTTATCGAACACACCCTCAAAACCTCACCCATACCGCATGTACTTCTCGAATTGGTCCCGTTCTCTCGCTCCCATAGCAGCCTGTTTGTGCTTAATATCTACAGCGCACCTAATGCGAGGAAGCATGAGTTCGGACATCTTTTTGCACATCTATGCAAGGTGGCTAAACAGATGGTCATTGTAGGCGACTTCAATGCCGCGGCCAGGCCTGGGGTTACCAAACAGAAACACCGAAAGGACGCCGGCTTGCTCAAGTTCTTGCGTTACATCGCATGACTCTGCTTACAGAACCAGATAAGCCAACACGATTAGGCAACAGCGCAAGCAGAGACATGTGCCCTTATCTCACCATGGTCAGAGGGGTAGGTCAACACTCTTGGCACAATCTCGTGGAGAACTTGGGCAGCGACCATCACATTCTAGCTACTGAACTGCAGGTACAACCAACACGCACTCCTAAACGTACTCTTAAGCTAATCAATTGGGATAAATTTAGGCGTAATCGGTCCTCCCTAGCTCCTCAGGACACCCTCTCCCTTCAGGAGTGGATCAAACAACTCCATACTGATGTAAAAAGGGCAACTCAACACATCACTGCGACAACAGAGACACCCGATGTGGATCTCCATTTGCTTCATCTCTGGGAGGCCCGTAGAGGCCTGACCCGGCGGTGGCGCCGGCGAAAACATAATCGGAAACTTCGTCTGCGTATTGCCCGGCTAACTACTGAGGCAGTTGACTACGCGAACGCCCTCACTAATAACAATTGGCATAGCCTTTGCGATAGCCTCAGCGGCACGCTAAGCACGCCTCAGACCTGGTCGCTACTCCGCGCATTATTAAACCCTACGCAAACCAAAATACACACTAGCAACAGAGTCCGCACCATCCTCCACAAATCAGGCCTCGATGACACTACTCTACCTCACGTTCTACAGCAACGCTACATTGCTTCAGGCACCCGCCCCACCTATAGAGACTACCCACACATAGACGCCACCTCCCTAGACGCCGATATTACAGAAGCCGAGGTTAGGGCGGCCTTACAGGGTATCAGGCGCAACACTGCATCCGGGGCTGATGGGATTCCATACACACTCCTACGCAACCTAGATGATGGGGCCATTAAAGACTTAACTGCATTCTACAATGACCACTGGAGGAATGGCACGCTTCCACGGGAATGGCGCCATGCGAACATCATGCTAATTCCTAAGCAAGGCAAACCACTGTCCCTCCAGAATCTCCGACCTATATCCTTAACTTCATGTGTAGGTAAACTCTTGGAGCGCGTTGTACTTTCGCGGCTACAACCCTTCCTCGAAGACAGCCAATTCTTTCCGGATACACTCTTCGGCTACCGCCCTAACCTCTCTGCGCAAGACATTTTGCTGCAGCTTAAGGAGGACGTTGTGGATGGCCCCACTACGGCACAAACCAGAGCTATTCTGGCCCTGGACCTCAAAGGGGCTTTCGACAATGTCTCCCACGATCTAATTCTCGACAATCTGGCTTCTTCCCAATGCGGCACACGTACATATAACTATGTGAGAGCTTTCCTGTCGGACCGCACAGCCACTATTGGCATAGGAGAGCTCCGGTCGGACGTCATCGCACTCACAGGTAGAGGAACACCACAGGGCTCGATCTTATCGCCCACCCCCTTCAACGTGGCTATGGCTAAGCTGTCCCCTTACTAGACCAGATACCCCCCATCCGGCACGCTCTCTATGCCGACGACGTTACGATCTGGGCAACCCAGGGATCTGACGGGGCCATCCAGGATGCTCTCCAGGAAGCTGTACGTGTCGTGCAGAACTATGCAGCCACGGGAGGCCTTTCCTGTGCAGCCGAAAAGTCCGAATTTCTTCTCGTGCTCAGGCGGCGCCGCAGAACCGACGAATCCCCTAATATCTCCCTGTTCTTACACGCCAGCCCCATCCCTCAGGTAGCTAGACTCCGCATCTTGGGCCTCCACATTCAGTCGGATGGCAAAGCCTCGCACACTACGCACCTTTTGAGTCAGCAGATAGCACAAGTCACACATGTGATAAACCGCATTACTAATCGTAGAAGAGGCCTTCGCGAGAAAGACGTCCTACACATAGTACAGGCTCTGATAATCAGCCGGCTCACATATCACCTCCCCTATCACAATCTCACCCTCACTCAAACTCAGAAGATGGACGCCCTTCTGCGGAAGGCGGTGAAAGCGGCTCTTGGGCTGCCTCCACATGCTTCCACAAAACTGCTTCTTCAGCTTGGTATCCACAACACCGTAGGCGAGCTATTGGAGGCTCATCGCAATGGTCAGCTCCAACGTCTCAGACGCAGCCGTCAGGGCTGCGCTATACTTTCTCGCCTTGGCTACCCTGTCCCTGAGACACCCACACACGTCCCACAATATCGCCTCGCTCCTGCTCTACGCGCTAGCATACAAGTAGCTCCAATTCTCCGCAATATGCATCCCGAGTGACACGCCGGCCGTAGACGCGCCCGAACTCAGGCTCTGGCACGCAATTTTTGGAGACCGCACCACAATTACACTGGTTTTGTACACGGACGCGGCCCGCTACCCAGAGAGGCACGCCATGTGTTTAGCTGTAACTGACAATACAGACTCGCTTAGGGTGTGTGCCACAGTTCTAACAACGCACAGCTGCTCAGCGAAGGAAGGGACAATAGCCCTGGCCATTGTCCATGCCTCGACCCTCTCCGCACAAGACACCCCCATCACCATAGTGACAGACTCGCAGGCTGCCTGCCGGGCCTTCGCGCAAGGACTAGCGACTGCACACACACATCGAATTCTCTCCTCTGTCCCCCCTCCCACGTTACACAGGGTGCGTATCGTCTGGACTCCTGGACACGCCTCTCTCCATGGTAATGAACGCGTTAATGCGGTAGCCCGAGGTCTGACAGGCCGGGCACCATCGGAAGAGCTGTCCAACCCAGACGACGCACCGCCAGAGCCTCTACAGTACACTGAGACGCTCGAGTACTACCGACAAAGTCGCCATAACTATCCCCCTCCTCATCCTTCGCTTAATAGAGCAGATGCCGCTGTCCGGCGGCAACTGCAGACCAATTCACTTCCTTGTCTCCACATGCTACATATCTTTCATCCCACCCTGTACCCTTCCTATTATCCCCACTGTGGGGCCAAACCCACGGTGTAACACTCCATATGGGAATTCCCTAACCCTTCAGGTGTTCCTCCTATACCCAACCCTACCCTTTCCTCTTGGGAGTCTGCGCTGCTCAGTACAAGCCGCCCCCCTGCCATGTACAATGTCTAGACCACCCTGCCTGCAGAAGTTAAAGGATAAGCTGCTATCGCTTAGTACAACGCAGTAGAGTTGTTCTGCTTCTTTGTGACTAAAAACAGGACGGGAACCAGAAAAAGAAAAACGAGCGTAAATTTTGGAACCAAGTTTAATTAGGTTGTCCGTGTGCGTTGCACATTCAATTGAAGTAGTCTGCCTCGGTGCCGTAATACATCCCACTCAAGGCAACTACACGGAGTGCACAAAGAGGCACAAATAAAGGTTACTAGAGAGTTCATGTCTTTTTCGGAGATAAAACTCATCTTCTAAGCAACCTCTAGCGCCCTAGACGCTCCGATCCCAAAGGACAAGCTCTTGCTTATTAGATTTCGTAATGAGGACTATTTCGCGCAAACACTACCGTTTGCTCCATTTCGTCTTATTAGGGCCGGCAATCAGATATGGCCTCTCCTTAAATTTATTAAAAGTTTCGAACCGCCCTTGCTGTTAGGAGCGAGAATAGACACTGAAGTTAAGGAACACGCTGTAACTAGAGCTCCTCCCATGACATGCCTGCTTCTTCATCGGCTGCCACCGAAGCTCTCAGAAAATAGATGCGTCACTTTCATTATCAGGCACATTTGCAGCTGTACACCCGCGTGCAGCGTGTGCAAAAAGAGCACGTGTCAATTACTTGCATGGTACATGATTTGCATTTGCAATGACTAATTAGACAGCATGAACGTTTCGCGTACTCACTGCCCTGCCTCTATACGGTTCCATGCAAAAATCGCCGCGGCATACGCCTTATCACGCGCGTAAGGATCGTGGCAAGGATAATTATGAACGCTAGTGGCAACAGGAAGAAGCGGAGAGCGCGCTGTCTTTGCCTAACTGCCTGGGTAGTCCAGTATTTACGCAGGGCCTCCCCGTGGTGCGTCCCTAGCCCCTCTTTGTCAAGCGTATTCATAATGCTGCAGCTTTCTGTGTGCAAAGCTTCTGTGGAAATTTACAGGCTTGGCAGCCCCATGCTTTTGCGGCAGGTTTGTCGAAATACGCGTGCGACAAACATGCCATATATATATATATATATATATATATATATATATATATATATATATATATATATATATATTATAATACCGAGACCGATCAAGTTGTCCAGCGCTGTTTATTCCTCAAAAAGGGAACGCCCGCAGCTCACGCGCGAAGAAGTCGAAGAAGAGGGAAGATGATGATGGCTATATACAAATGAAAACGACGAAGTACGTTAATAGTGCTTACACTAACTTCCCCCCGTCATGGAAGCGGCCAGCCTGGCCGCAGATTAGAGATTATCTAAACGGGGAGTGAAGGGCTTCATCCGCGACACGTGAACAATTTCGGCATTCCGGCGGCGCCGGTCAGTGACGGAGTGTACTGGGCGGACGAGATAGTTCACTGCAGATGTTTGCTGCACAACAGTGTATGGACCAATGTAGCGTGGAAGGAACTTCTCACAGAGGCCTGGGGTGCGTACTGGAGTCCAAAGCAGGACTTGGTCTCCTGGGTGAAAACGTAGGTCACGGCGTTTGTTGTCGCAGTAACGCTTGCGCTCCGCTTGGGTAGCTTCTGTGCTTTGCCGGGCGATTTGACGGCAATGTGCAACTCGGGCAGCAAAATCTTCTGGAAGCGACGCGTTAGGCGAAGAAGGTGCGAAAAATAGTTCTCTGTCGAATATGGTGGAAGGAGATCGTCCATACACTAGGAAGAAAGGGCTGTAGCCGGTAGTCCGTTGAATAGCAGTATTATATGCGAATGTCACAAAAGGAAGAATTTTATCCCAGTCAGTGTGGTCAGGACGGATGTACATGGAAATCATGTCAGACAGCGTACGGTGGAAGCGCTCAGTAAGCCCATTGGTTTGCGGATGATAAGTAGAAGTAGATTTGTGGACGGTATTAGTGGCTCGAAGAACTTCCTCGAGAACTTGTGAAATGAACGCCTTGCCTCGGTCACTGAGAAGAACGCGAGGAGCCCCGTGGCGCAAAACGATGGCGCGCAAGAAAAAGTCGGCGACCTCAGAAGCGGTGCCGGATCGCAGAGGGGCAGTCTCGGCATATCTTGTTAAATGGTCGACCGAAGTGACAATCCAACGGTGACCGGAGGGTGTCAACGGCAAGGGACCATATAAATCAATGCCAACAAATTCAAAAGGTGCGTCCGGGCAAGGGAGAGGTTGTAGTAAACCGGCAGGAGGGGATGTCGAGCGTTTGCGGTGCTGACATGACGCACAAGAGGCAATGTATTTGGCCACCGTTGTGTATAGACCAGGCCAGAAGCAGCGGGTCTTTATGCGGTCGTAAGTCTTGTGGAAGCCTAAGTGGCCAGCCGATACATCGTCGTGAAGTGCCTCTAATACCCGCAAGCGAAGGCAGCGAGGTAGAACTGGGACCCACCGGTGACCTGTTGGGTGGTAAACGTAGCGGTGTAGCACGCCACCTTGAAGGCGGAATTGTCGAAGTTGGCGTCGCAAGCGGCTGTTGGGTGGTTCGGTGAACCCACTAAGGCGATCCATGAGAGCTTGACAGTAGGAGTCGGCTTGCTGAAGCGAGACGAAATCAGAGCGTGATGAAAGCATAACTTGGTCCAGGGGCGTTATCGAGACTTGGTGGGAGGCAATCGTATCATCGGAACGACGTGGTTGGGAAGACGACGGCGCGTTATCGGGAGAGAGTGAGAGTGGGCAGCGAGACAATGCGCCTGCATCATGATGGCGTTTTCCAGACTTGTATGATATAGTGAAGTCATATTCCTGCAAGTGCAGTATCCAGCGTCCTAAGCGTCCTGACATGTTTTTCATTGATGACAGCCAACACAGAGCATGATGGTCGCTGACGATGGTGAAGTGGCGGCCGTAAAGGTATGGGCGAAATTTCTGAATCGACCAAATGATAGCCAGGCACTCTTGCTCTGTAATGGTGTAGTTCCGCTCAGCTGGAGAAAGTGTTCGGCTGGCATATGCGATGACTTGCTCTTTAGATTCTGTATTACGTTGCAGAAGTACTGCGCCAATACCTTGTGCGCTTGCGTCAGTATGGAGTATGGTGGGAGCACGATTATCGAAGTGACGAAGCACTGGTCCGGAAGTAAGATGCCGCTTAAGAGCTTGAAAAGCCGACTCGCAGTCGCTAGTCCACGTGAAAGAGGCACCGGTAACCAGTAGCTTGTGTAGAGGAGCTGCTATTGCTGCGAAGTTGCGTATAAATCTACGAAAATATGACGCCAAGCCGAGGAAACTACGTAGATCTTTCTGTTGCTGGGGGCGAGGAAACAGAAGAACGGCACTAATCTTGTCGGGGTCAGGCTGGATGCCAGCTTTTGAGACGACGTGACCCAATACTTTTATTGTTTTGCTTGCAAATTTGCATTTTTTTGTATTGATTTGGAGACCAGCATTCGCAAGGCACTTGAGAACTTCGTCTAATCGATGAAGATGTTGGCTGAAGTCAGACGAAAAGATGACAATATCGTCCAGATAACAGAGGCATGTCTTCCATTTTAGACCACGAAGGACGTTGTCTATCATGCGCTCAAATGTGGCCGGAGCATTACAAAGGCCAAAAGGCATCACGTTGAATTCATAAAGGCCATCCGGTGTAGCGAATGCGGTCTTTTCTTTGTCAGTCTCGTTCATCGGAATTTGCCAATATCCTGATCGAAGATCAAGGCGGGAGAAATACTCGGCCCCTTGTAGTGTGTCCAAAGCGTCGTCAATTCGAGGTATTGGATATACGTCCTTGCGTGTGATCTTATTGAGCGCTCGATAATCCACGCAAAAGCGAACTGAGCCATCTTTTTTCTTTACCAGGACGACGGGAGATGCCCATGGGCTAGATGAAGGTCGTATTATCTTCCGCGCAAGCATGTCAGCAACCTGTTGTTCAATAACCTTTCGTTCGGACGGCGATACACGATAGGGGCGTCGTCGTATAATAGCGGAACCATCGGTTTCGATGCGGTGTGTAGCCGCAGGAGTTTGGCTCAACACAGGGGAACAGCTGTCGAAACAGGCTTTGTGTTTTGCCAAGACCACCATTAGGGCTTCGGACTGCGCGGCTGTTAGGTCAGAACCAAGAACGGCTGGAGGAGGGAAAGGATCATCCAAACCTGAGGCTGGGGCTGGCGATGAAGAAGGGGAAAGCGCGACTAGAGAGATAGGTTGAGTGTCGGCGAGGGTTGCTATAGTCATCCCTTTGGGCAGCATCACAGGATCTGGGGTCGTGTTGCAAGCAGGCAGAAGGGCGCGGCCGCGTGAAAACCGGACGAGACAGGTGGCAATGAGAATTCCGCGAGAAGTACAGCGGGAAGAGGGGGCGACTAGGGCGTCTCCGTCGGCGATCTGACTGGATGTTACGGCTACAACGTCTTCGTGACCAGGACGCAGGACGTAGTCGGCAGCGATGGTCAAGTTCACGCATGAAAGTGAAGAGTCCGCAACAGGTTCAAGCTCTGTATCCGTGATGTGGACAACTTCCTCTCTACAGGAAATGACGGCTGAAGCAGAATGCACGAAGTCCCAACCCAGTATAAGTTCATGGATACACGTTGGAAGGATGATAAACTCGATGTGGTGGCGTATGCCGTCGATGAGAACACGAGCAGTACACTGTCCGTCAGGGTGAATGAACGCATTATTAGCACCACGCCAAATAGGTCCAAGATAAGGCGTTTTTACTTTACGGAGCCGGGAACACAGATCACTCCGAAGAACAGAAACGGCGGCACCGGTATCGATGAGAGCTGACGCGGGAACACCTTCGACAGTCACAGAAAGCATGTTGGCCGGGCGAACAGGAGGAATTTTTGAAGACCGATAAGAAGCAGTTTCCCCTCCAAAAACTGCAACAGTTAGTTTTCCGAGTGCTGGTCGACAAAATGGGAAGTGGGGCGAAGCGGTGATGTAGAGCGCCGGTAAGGGGATGGAGAACGACGTCTGGCCGAACGGGAACTATGAGGCAGATTGGGAGCAGCTGGTGGAGACGGAGAACGCTGTTGCGGGGACGAGTACGGTCCGGGATAGTAGTCGTCTGATCGGCGAGTGCGGTCTCTTTCGTGCTCAGCATAGCCTCGCCTTTCATCCTGCTGGCGCCGGCGGCAGAAGCGTGATATATGGCCGCGTATACCGCAGTAAAAACAAACTGGACGAGGTGGACGCCACTGAGGGTACGATGGCGCAGCAAGTGCTCTGGTTCCCATCGAAGCCACATGGTCATGGGAAACGCCAGTAGGCACGGAAGGCACGGTAGGGGTGGGTAGCGAAACAACATCCGCGTAGGTAGGTGTGGAGCGCGCTACCGGAGCAATATGCGTCGTGGGTGTAGTCATCGCTGTCAACTCCTGCTTTACGACCTCGTGCAAGTCGAAGGCGGGGGTTGGGGCGCAGGTACCAGGTGGACGCCTGAGGTCTTGTAGTTGAAGCTCTTCGCGGACGATGGTGCGGATAAGAGCATGTAGATCTGGAGAATGGGGAACCGGAGGATCGCTGCTGTCATGTGGAAGACGAATAGACTGCAGCTCGTCGAGGCGTTGACACGTTGAAGTGATGTCTTGGACAGAAGCCGGATTTTGCACGATTAAGGCGTTGAACGCGACAGGCCCAATGCCTTTTAAGATGTGGCGAACGCGTTCGGCTTCCGTCATGCTAGGATTCGCACGGCGGCACAGAGCCAAGACATCCTCTATGTATGAGGTGTAAGACTCTTGGGGAAGTTGGCGCCGCGTTCCCAGCTTCTGTTTGGCGACTTCTGCACGGCCAGACGAGGAAGCGAAGATTTGCCGCAGCTTCGAGGTAAACGTGGACCAATCCGCGATGTCGGATTCGTGGATGAAATACCACGTCTTTGCAACACCGGTCAAGTAGAAGGCGACGTGCCTCAATTTCTAGGTGTCGTTCCACTTGTTGCAAGAACTCACGTGGTCGTAGTGGTCGATCCAATCGTCTACGTCATCACCGCGGAGTCCCGCGAAGACAGGGGGATCGCGCTGAGGGCTCGTCACAGTCCAAGCGGGCGTCGCAGGTGGGGTCGTCGGTGTAGTAGGGTTAGAGGCGCCGGAAGGGCTGGGGTTGGAAGTGTCCATTGTTGTAGAGGTAGCTGGGTGCAGGCGGCGACCGGAACGGAGCTCCAGGGAGGACGGAAACGCGAGAGGACGTCGGGATCTTGACGTACCTCCACCACTTTATAATACCGAGACCGATCAAGTTGTCCAGCGCTGTTTATTCCACAAAAAGGGAACGCCCGCAGCTCACGCGCGAAGAAGTCGAAGAAGAGGGAAGATGATGATGGCTATATACAAATGAAAACGACGAAGTACGTTAATAGTGCTTACAATATATATATATATATATATATATATATATATATATATATATATATATATATATATATATATATATATGACGCTGCTGATTTCTGTACGTAATAAGCCGGGCGTAACGCAGATGATTCTCAGCTAAACGACGTTGCATGTAAGCTAACGCACCGAATAGGGTAAAATGAGTTCAGGTGAAATCAGTATGCGCAGGCGAATATTCTGCATACATTGTTCATTCGAAAGTTTGTCTTGTGGCATGAAACATGTGAATCATGTAAGTATCTTCATGTGTAATTTACGTTCATTTGAGTCCAGCAATGCGCTATTGCACAGACCATAGATCCAAAGATAGCAGTCAGGCGGACGGGCAGCTTAGATGTAGCCTCACTCTTTACATGTACGGGCGTCTAGAGGAGGATTCTTGATGGCAAAAACAATAATTGTTTGAGCTTAACGTGTGTTCAAAACTTACCTGTTAGAGTATTGTGCTCTGACTACCAAAGCAAGCTCATGAAATTACCAGGAAAGCACGTGGCGGTGATGGTGGAGAAGAACGCTGACCGTTTTGTTACAATAATATTATGCAAAAGAAACTACATGCTCTTATTTCAGCTCTCTAGGTATTTTTTGCGAATTGCGTCTTCTCCTGCTTTTGTAGTCATGCGGTTACACGTGAACCAGATGCATAATCTGTACATTTTTCGATGTCTCTTTGTGAAGCATTTATGGGTTAAGAAGAACCAAATGTCGGCTCTTCTGCTGCATCATCAAGGACAAAAAGTTGTTTTGAAATTGCTCACAGGAAGTGAACACAAGAGCAAAATTTTTGTTGAGCAGAGGAATGCTCTCTTTGTGTACTTTATTCACTACTTTGCCTTTCAAGTTAATAAAATATTTTTGCACGCGAGTTTGAGCGCAATATCTGCGGTACGTCTTTACGTGCGCGCTGGGTGAAAAAAGACCGGGTAGCATCCCAGTGTCCAATATATTGGACATCGCGCTGAGCTGAAACTATCAGGCCTATTGAAAAAATATTTAACACTTTTCACCTTCATAACCCTACCTATTAATTCTGAAAGTTTGGGGAAAATCTGTGCACCCAAATGAATCCCGGGTCTCAGGAGAATACAGCATAAACAAGTAAAGATAGTAGTTTGATCGGCCGTATAAACTTCGGAACGTTCGCTCACTAGCTGAATTAGCAAATGTGGTGTCAGCGCGCACAAGCAAACATAAGTACATCACAGTCGATGAGCCCGGAGCCTCGTTCTCAAAATGCTGGTGCGAGCAAGCACGGAAGCAGCAGCGAGCGAAGTATCCTTCGTGCGGTGCATTGCTTCCCCGCTGGAGCAGCGGGAACACAGCGCGCACAAAGTTATGAGCCATCAGCAGATCCCTTTCAAGATACGCCGCGCGTGACCGCACGCAGCAGTGCAAAGTGCGCATTGCTGGTGCATTCGAAGCAGCCCGCCCTCCTTCCCACGCTACCTTCCGCTTTCCTGCATTTATGGCGCTCGAGATTCAGCAGCTATTATCAGTTCCCCTTTGAGCGCATTTGCCAACGTAGTACCTCCCTCCCGCTTCTCCCCAAACGACCTTTCGTGCGACCAAAGACCGTGTGTTTGGTCTCTGCTCACTTCCTTTGTGCGGGCAGATTGAGCCGCGACTGCCAGCGGACCCTCACACGCTTCAGCCGCGCATATGGCGTACGGCGCCTTACTACATTATCGCCCTTGTACTTCATACGGAACCTCACGGCCACGGTGACGCCGACGGCATAAATGCGCCAGATGTGTTCATATAATTCCTATTGCAATAAAAACAATTCCTAACGAATCGTTTCCTATTCGTGTTTTTCCGTAACCACTCGAAGAAATCCCTTCTTGTTAATTCAAGTGGCCATCAAGGCTGAGCCTTGGGACCAAGGCCAAGTTGGGATCAAACTTAGTTTTACAACTAAGTTTGATGCCTAAATCATGATTGTTTTTCATCAAAACCAACGAGTAATCTCACGGAATCTTTATGTTTGTGCACTGTGCTACTTACCTTTGTGGGCATATCTCTGTCAAATGTGGGTACATATATCGATGTTAGAGCCAGCCGTTGAGTCGGAGGCACACTACCCAGCATCATCCAACATTCACCAATTAGTGGTTACCCAATTTCTTAGTTCGGAATTCCCAATTATGTGACAAAAACTGGAGGACGCTTAAGCTTCGCCTTCAAGAGTGGAACGCGATAGCGTTCCCGTCGACCCGCCGAGGGATGTAAGACAATGGGCTACGGCGCAGCGACTACGCGCCCCGCATCGGACGCGGTGAGCGTCGAGCAACGCAGCGTTCGGCGCGGCAACGAAATATGCGCCTGAGCAAGCGACGCACGCCTGAGCCTTAGAAACAGCTCGTTTCTAAGGCAACACCGCATTCACTAGAGGCGCGTTTGTACCGCTTTGAAGCATCGAGCTCGCGGCTCAGTGGTAGCGCCTCCGTCTCACACTCCGGAGACCCTGGTTCGATTCCCACCCAGCCCATCTTGCAAGTTGTTTTTTATTCATGAAGTGCCTGCTGGTATTTATCGCTCACGGCCAACGCCGCCGACGCCGACACCGACGACACCGGCTTTTCTGCGACACGAGCTCCTTAACGCTGTCGCGTTAAAAACATCGCAACAGAAGCAAACGCAAAACGCATAATGTCGGCAGTGCTACACCATATTTTGAATGTAAGCGCCATTATTCAACTTCTAATAATTTACCTGCATGCTCTTTATAGCGTGTAGCATGAGTATCCCGCCAACACTGGGCTTCTATATATATATGATGGAAACTGCTTTTAGTTTTGGCATTCACATGAGAGCAGGTGGCACAAAATTTTTTAAGTGCCAACCTCGATATCACACCACTTTCTTCCTGGGTATATTAGTAACAAGCCCTTCAACAACACAGATTTAGACATACATTGATTTTGCATTATGACTCTAGCCTAAAAGATATGAGCGCAGCATAATTAACTTTGCAGCTCTATCTGCGGATTGACCTTGCCTCGAAAACGATATTGATGTCTTTGAAAGACTTGCACTCCATCCAGAACAAGAATGGATGTTTCGCTGAGTAGCGTACGCCAAAAGCGCCACACTTTTTGGCTCCATTGACGGTCCTCTCACGGTTCCCGTCTTGTGAATCTGTAACCTGAAACCTCCTTCCTAGATGTGTCGTGAGCAATAACACATGTACAGTCGCGGACAGAATATTGTGGACCATGAAATCTAAGAAAAAAGCTGAATATCTCCGCAACATCACAACGCAATCTGGTTTTTGCATTTTGGACCTCGACTAGAATATGCTAACAACGTTCTCGTGGGCAGTTTTACTGGTTACTGCTACAGGCTGCTCGGGAATTGAACGTCTTCGGAGATCCCGTGGTCCATTTTATTCTGTCCGCGACTGTACATATGAAAGTGTGCATGTAGGCCTCGCACCAGAAAAAACGTTGGCCGTAAAACACGTGCAATGTAGCAGTAAGTGGTGGCGCCTAAACTGTGTTGAATACAGCTGCCTTACGCCCTTTGTGAACAATACGTGTGGGTTTATGTGCGTGGAGAAGCAAGAGCCCCCGGAGCTCCCATCATGTTCACGTCCGGATATGATGTTCGAAGCGTCCCTCCAGCTTGCGTTCACTTTCGACTCATGCAATTGGCCCTTCAGTTTCGCCTCATGGGAGTGGCCTAGGCCGAACACGTGAGGCGAAACTGAACGTTAACTGGACGCGCGTTTCGAATAACGATTTCCGATCGGTCCCGAAAGCTGCAGTTTGAACGAAATTGCAGGCATGCGTGTGAAACGCTTGTTGGGTGCAGCGCTTGTATGGATCGCGTTGCTTTTCAATGAGTAAGCATTGTTTGGCGTGTACCTCAGCTACGTTACTCGAAAACTCATGCGAACAGTGTAATGCTTTCCATATGCACAAAAATGCGTAATTCGCAAAGTAAACGTTTAATCTCATAACAGTGTAATTGTAGCTGATTGGTAGTTGAGAAGTAATTATGCGCACCAAAAAGAAAATTATTTGATCAGACAGAATACCCTTATGGATACAAGGGCTGATACAAAATTAATGGGAACATTCATAAAAGGGGTGGGCCAACTTGAAATTTGGGGGTTCGCGAACCTAAAAATTGGGCCTTGCGAAGTGTGAAGTGCACACTGACATTTAGAATGGTGCATGGACCCCGACAAATGCACATTATCTTTAACACAATAACGATGTTATTACCCAGCTTGCCAAGTGTAACGCAGTGTGAACTCACATATAGCTTAGCCCATGCCAACCCTGTTTATGTATTTCATGGGGAAAGCAGGCTTTGTAAGACATCATATCATGAAGTGCAGGTTTTGACGGAAGCCCATCTGGTCAGCAGGCCTCATGAAGAAGGGTAATAAGAAAGATTCCGACCACTGAAAAAATACAAGAAAATACCCACAAGAAGTGCAACCAAAATCTCTCCGCATGTGGCTGCCCGAGGTTGTTTGTGAACTCGCTGGAGCGCCATCTGTCTCAGCCTCCAAGGCCTGATTGTGTGCTGCCAAGAAAACGCGCCCCCATACCGTATGTGCCCGGTGTGAGCGAGGCATTAGCACGCATTCTACATGGCTCACGTAGCTCGCGGCTACGTGGCTCCCGTGCCATCCCAGAAATTACGCCATCGGCTTGTAAATGTGAAAGAGAAGCTTCCGAAGAAAAAGATTCCTGTCATTGTCTACGGGATTCCATGTGAAGACTGCGATGCGTATACATCGGCGGTAGAGGCAATTTCGAACAGCTGTTGAAGCAGCATGTCAACATGCGAAAACGAAAATGTCGCATCAAACACCTTGGCAGAACATGTGGATGGACTTGGGACACAGGATTGATTAGGATAACGCCAAGATATTAGAAAAAGAAAGTAATTTGACTTGAAGGCACTGCTTGGAATTCCTCCTAATCCAAATAACAGATGGCACTCTCAACCGGAATGACGGAACCCTCCCCCCACATCTACACACACTGCTTACGTTATATATTAAAGCCATATAATCATTGTATCGCACGTCCTTCATTTCATTGCTAACAAGGCTCCTGTCAGGGGAGCCGAAACGTATTTCCTTGGGTTTTTTCAGTGGTGGGTGTCCTTCTTTTCACCCTTCTTCATGATGCCGACGTTTACGATGCTTCCTAATGCGAAGTTTGAGCGCAGCTGTATTCGTGTTTTCACTTCGTGATATATTGGCTGGCGCGGAATATCTCTCTGGTGCGGCAAGTTTCAAACGCGGCGAAGTGAGGTACCAGTGCCTCGCTAATCTGGAGATCGCGAGAGCCAGCACGTGTGTGATGCGTTGACAATAATTACAACAGCCTCCGCCGACGAACCTACCGGACAACGTGCACTACTCTGATGCCATCTCGTAGCCATCGTCGCCGCACTACGATTTCTCACTCTTTCGCCATAAGATCCTCCGCTTTCCGCCACGTGGCTCCACTGCACCCTCCTAGCCACTTTCATTCCCCACTCGCTCCGCATTCGGTTTCATATTTCGCTGTGCTCGTTCCCTCCGTTACACCACCGCTGCCGCCACCGACACTAGGTGCAGGAATGGGAACCTAAGAGATGCGCTCTAAAAAGATTTCACCCAAGGGAATATAATGTAACTTTGGGAAGCAGTCTTAACTGTCTGCGGCGAATTTTTTCTCATGTTAATTATTCACTCGTTGCGTATTTTATTCGTATCATACTTCATTCGCGATGACGTCGACTTTCTCTTCCGTAGTGTACACATGTGTTTGGCTGCTTTTTTAATCACGAGGGAGGTGGGCCGATCCCGGAGATATTGTCATATATGGTGGAATTTTGTCATTCCTTTTTTTGTTCTGTTGGGAGTTAATTCCGCCATACTGCTAATGATGCCGGCTCTATAATGAATTCTCCCTTCATTTCGGCACCGAAAAAGCAGCTTTACCGGCACAACTACTTTGCGTGAGCCCTGCTCAATCCGAACTATCTCGCTGAATTTTGCAAATATCTGCCGTACAAAGGCTTTGCCTCAACATGGTTCTATCTAACGCCATGCACGCTTTACAGGAATATAGAGCAATGCAAAGTTTTTCCTCTACTAGCGCAAATTAGGCCCGTACCAGTAAGTTTACCAACATGGAAAGTATTGATCACTTCTTCTATGGTTTAGACTTCCATTTGAACCTCATTTGCGACTCATACTGACCCTCAGTGGTCGTGAAGTGGTTACAAGGTCCACATAGTGAAAAAGAAGTTAGCACTACTCTTATTCTCCTATTCCTAGATACCGCATTACGTCTTGCTTGCTTCGAGTGTCATATAAACATAAAGACTTAGTAGCATAAGTTGTTAATCTTGACAAGATCAGCTATGACAATGCTAGTAACATGTTCCCAGACCAGAAACAATTACATTGAACACCTCGCGAATTAGGCGAATTCTCGCGTCATGACAGCGCATGCGAAGTTGATTAGCGTCAAACTCGCTGCGGAACCTTTCACCACCAACACGGAAATATGCAGAGAAAAAAAGAAAGTATGTCCACATACACGGTACACTAGACGGGCGCTCTAAGCGAATCATTGATCTTATACAAAATGGTGAAACGCTCTCGCAGTTACTTCATAATGAAAGCAGGACAGTTCTGACACACAGTGTTAGATATGAATGACACTTGACGGCATCTTCACAAAAGACAGAAATAGAGCTTTTACCAGATGAAGCTAACCCTTGTAGAGTAGAATATCTCGCTGCGAAAGGCCTTCTTGCACTCACAGATAAGTTAGATATATTTCCTTTGTTCCATTCATATAGGTATATCACTTTCCATGTGCCATTGCGACGTCCCTGAGAAGATGATGCCTCATAGAGCGAGAGCGCAAACTAACCAGATGTCGCCCAGCACAAATACGAAAAATAAACGCACCTATATTTTACACGACATACATCGTACCTGTCGGGCTTTAGCTATTCCTGGCCATACATATTCTGATTTCTGAGCTATAGGCAAACGTCCTATTAGGTGACAAGCGCGGTCACAGTACGAGTAGAACAGGCAAAGGGATATCGCGAGAAAATGTGTGTGACCAGTGAATAGACTTTGCGCGGGTGCCTCCCCTTGTCACGGCGGTGCAAGGGAGAGACAGCGGAGTGCCGCTTCTTATGCATGTTTCCTACAAGACAGAACAATGGCGACGCTTCTCAACACGGCTGCGTGGAGTTCCCAGCATAGCTTAGATTCTATTATCAATGAGTGTCCAACTCTACATTGATTGAGTAGCTTACATAATCTACTGGTTAGTGGGCTTTATGCATAAAGATGTTTTCGGAGGAGAAAGAGACGTATGAAGAATAATTTAGCTGATCAGAAATTCTGAATAGCATGCGCTGACGGCAAACTGGTAATAACAGGTATTGAATACGGCCAATGTGAATTCCTGGTAAATAAGAAAGGAAGATACCTTAAATTACAATAGTGCGAGTTCCGCTCTTTGCAGTACTCTTGGGTACTCACCGTTGTGACACTAGTGTTAATATACTGTACTATCCCAGTTTCATCTTTTCAGAGTCCTACGATCTCTCTCAAAAGCCTGCAGGCTACGTCCCCTGCAACCACCATGTTTGCTACAGGCTGATTATTAAGGAAGTTTCTGTGGTATTGCAAACATTCGCACGCTCAGCGCAATAAAAGGAACTCTCGCGCTCACCATTAGCAGCTCTGAGGTGTCAGGATTGCCACAGCAACTGCCACTCGCAGCCGCACGACATGTCGAAGACGCGCGTTAGCCCGTATACTTTTGACAAAGGCTGTACATCTTCTTCATCTGTACATCTGTACAGATGTACAGATGTACATCTGTACATCTCCTTCGCGCTGCAGTATTTTCGGCTTTTTCCCGTGTTTTACTGGGAGACGCCGCTCTCATTGCCACGGCAATGGACGTGGAGTCGGCAGAATGCCGACGCGACGTGACTGCTTCGTCAGGTACCGGCCCGAGGAAGAGAAATTGCCCACCGAGTCAAGCTGACAGCGAGGACACTGCGCTGTACTCCTACT
The DNA here is from genome assembly GCF_038994185.2 of Dermacentor albipictus. NCBI lineage: Eukaryota > Metazoa > Arthropoda > Arachnida > Ixodida > Ixodidae > Dermacentor > Dermacentor albipictus. The sequence goes on from NC_091824.1 coordinate 67,226,052, forward strand.
CAAGCGATGACGCCTCAGATGACGAAGGCTTCGAAAGAGTGGTACACCGGAAGGCCAAGAGAAGAAACATCAGCGGACGGTCTTCGTCAAGTAAGTCTACCGTCATTCCACAGCGCAGGCCATCGGCGCACACAATTCTTTTTGTGCCGGACGCACCCGCCGACAACCTCAACCGCCTTAATCGACAAGCGATTTCCGTTTCTCTGGAGGCTCTTGTCCCAGGAGAAATCAAAGATATCAGAATTAATACTCGAAAGAACATCCTGGCTATTGACGTCCACAACCGAAGCGCAATCAATGCTTTGATGGTAGTCAAGCTCCTGGGCAACATTAATGTCCACTACCTCATTCCGCAAGACAACGAAACAACGGCCGGTGTTGTTTATGACATTGACACATCCATTAACGACAGCGACCTGCCAATTTTAATCAAACCTGCGACAGATGGTGTTGCCTTACTACAAGCTCGGCGCCTTGGCAAGTCGACCTGTGTAAGGCTCGTGTTTAAAGGTGACTGCCTACCTTCACATGTAAAGGTCGGCCACTTTCGTCATGTGGTACGACCTTTCGTACCAAAACCACTTCAGTGCAGAAGGTGTCAAAGAATTGGACATGTGAGTGCTGTCTGCCGAAATACAACGATATGCCCACGATGTTCCGAACATCACGACACCGACACTTGCCGTGCAACAGAGCTCAAGTGCCCAAATTGTCAAGGATCGCACGCTGCGTCCTCAAAAGACTGTCCACGCCTAAAGAAAGAGCAGAAAATCTTGAGAAAAATGGCCAGAGACGGATCGTCACACAGAGATGCTTCTGAAGCGATAAGGCGACATCGCTCCCGGAAACGAAAGTCCATGAAACCCTCTCCCGGTTCAAGGGAAATGTCTCGTCCGGCAACGCCACCTGCTGTTCCATCTGTCTCGAGTAAGAGCACGAATGTCAACGAAAGAAGTGGCCATGCTTCATCAAGTGATGCGTGGCCGGCACTGCCGAGAACATGCCACGCGCCAGAGCCACAGCTGACTCGCCATTTACAGTCAAATGTCACTACAGTTGACCAAATGCAAGACAAGGACTCACAAGTGATTGCCATGCTCAAATCGCTCACGAATGTCATGCGTCTGCTACTGACGAACATGGACACTCCAGCTGCTCGTAGCGCACTGCAAGTATTGGACGCGCTGACTCCAGTACTTGAAAGCATCGCATAGCACCATGGCCCGCCCCTCGCTGCCCTTCCACAAGGAAGTCAAGAAAGCATCTTTACTGCAGTGGAATGCCCGTGGTCTCAAATCAAGAATTTCAGATTTTAGACATTTTGTCTTCGAAAACCGTTTTCCCATCCTTGTAATTTGCGAACCGAACGTGCAGAATGTTATACGTATTTCTGGCTATGAGGCATTCATGTCCTCTACCTGTGGTGATGTAAGCAAGGTAATTGTATATATTAGAAGTGATCTGACTTACGTGTTGCACCCAGTTCCGCCTCACGACGACAACCAGTACGTTTGTTTAATCGTGAAATCGAATAAGCTTACGTTCACACTCGTTGCTGTGTACATTGCTCCTTCAAGTGGCTTCGACTCTAAACGACTACACGACGTGCTATCAGCGACACCCGGCCCTACGATTCTCACAGGAGATTTTAATGCTCACCATCCGCTTTGGGGGAGCCTGAAGATGGACTTCAGGGGAAGGCGAATAGCATCCTTTGCCACACAGCACGACCTTTACTGCCTCAATGATGGTAGTCCGACATATTTACGCGGGCCTACCTACAGCAGCTGCCTAGACTTGACCCTGGTTTCTCGGCTTCTTGAAAGAAACGTGCAATGGTTTACAGACATTGAAACACATGGAAGCGACCATATTCCGACGTACCTGAAGATCAAGGGACTATCGAAATACTCCTCCATGACGCTCCGGCGAATTGACTGGTCGGCGTTTCGGTCGCACATGGAGGGAGTATGTCATCAAGGGAACCCTTCAAGTCCGGAACACGAAATTCAAAAAGCCATGCAAGAGGCTACGCGTAGTTTCCAGCCTTTCCCGAAATATGCAGAATTTGAAGCAGAACTGCAGCGACTACGAGCAATTCGCCGGCGGGCTGAACGAAGATACAGGAGAACTAAATCCATCCATGATCTCCGAGAGGCAAGGCGGATGCAAAAGAAGATTCAACGTCGCATCGATGCACTACAATCTCAAAGATGGAAACGTTTCTGTGAGTCCTTGGATCCACGTCAGCGATTATCTCAAATATGGAGAACCGTGCGTGGGCTTCGCGTATCACCACAACAGCGTGTCCCTTTCAAAGCCCTCGCTTTGCACCAAGGTCGCAGCGAAATTGACATTGCTGAAGAATTTTGCTCAAGACTTTCCAGCTTGCAGTTCCAACGCGCAATTACACCATGTGCTACTCCTGTGCCACGGGATTCCCGCATGGATGTAATTTTTTCGCTGGAGGAGCTTGAAGCGGCACTGGCGACTTGCAGGCGCTCTTCATCACCTGGCCCGGACGGGGTTACCTATGCGGCGCTCGCCAATCTTGGGCAGACAGCACGACTCATGCTACTAAACCATTACAACGAGTCTTGGCGCAACGGTTTGGTTCCACGTGACTGGAAATGCAGCCGCTTGGTTCCACTTCTCAAACCTGGCAAATCACCGTTAAACTTGTCATCGTACCGCCCCATCGCTCTGGCCAGCTGCATAGGGAAAATAATGGAACGAATGATTTTGACTCGCCTGGAATGGTACCTGGAAAGTTACAACGTGTACCCAGATGCTATGGCTGGCTTCCGGCGTGGGCGCTCATCCATAGATAATGTCATCGATTTGGTTACATTCGTTCAGCATCAAAAACGCCGGAAACGACTCACTGCTGCATTATTCCTAGACATAAAAGGCGCCTATGATAATATAGCACATTATGCCATTATAAATGCTCTTACTGAAGCCGGAATCGGTGGCCGCACTTTTCAGTGGCTGTGCAGTTATCTGACCGACAGGCATTTCTTCGTGATGACCGAGGATGGCGCCACGACTCAACACCAAACGTGCCGTGGAGTACCACAAGGCGGAGTGTTAAGCCCGACGCTTTTCAACCTAGTGCTCGTTGGCCTAGTCCGATCCTTGCCCAACACAGTTGAGGTATCAATATATGCCGACGATATCTGCATTTGGGCGTCTGCCGTAACACGGCTGCAGGTACGAGCACGGCTGCAAAAGGCAGCTACGATAACATCTCTGTACTTGCGAAAACAGGACTTAGAGCTGTCTTCAGAGAAATGCTGCCTTGTTACATTCACTCGGAAGGAAATGAAGCGTTACAGTGTAAAGGTCAATGGGCAAGCAGTAACAAATGCACGAAAACACCGCTTTTTAGGGGTAATTATTGACCGAGACCTATCATGGAGCCCGCATGTTTCATACCTGAAGAAGAGATCATTGACAATAATACATCTCCTCAAATTTCTCGGCGGAAAGTCATGGGGCACTTCGGTGCGGTCAATGTTGCAGCTGTATAACGCCTTGTTCCTCGGCTTCGCAAGATACAGCCTCCCTGTGATTGGCAACACCTGCAAAACAAACCTGCGTGTACTCCAGGGACTACAAGCTCAGGCCCTAAGGACGTGTCTCGGTCTTCCGAGGTGTGCGTCTACAGCGGCAACGATCGTCATAGCTCGAGATCACCCAATATCAACGTACTTGGCAACCGACGCTCTCAGGGCGCATATTCGGCACGTTGCCCGATTACCTTCTCACCATCTTGCCGCTCTACCCACAGAAAGGCCACACACAACTTTCAGTCGTTTAATTGAGGCCAATCGCCCCTCGTTGCCATCGAACTACATGCCTACAGCAAGACCATCCTTACCTTTATGGTGCCTGCACAGACCTGACATACGCCTCACCATCCCAGGAATCATGAAGAAAGCCAACATGTCCTCGTTTGCCCTTAAGCAGGCCACGTTAGAACATTTACATGAGGTGCACAGTGGCCGCGTACACGTTTACATCGATGGTTCAGTTACATCTGCAAGCGCAGCTGCCGCTGTGCTGATACCAAGAAGATCCGTCAAGATACAGCTAAAGACGTCACATGTATCATCAACGACAGCTGCTGAACTCGTAGCCCTGCGTGCGGCTCTTCATTTTATTAAGGAGGAACCATCCCAGGCATGGTCAATCTTCTGTGATTCCAAGGCAGCCCTACAGAGTGTACTCTCAGCACTGCGCCATGGATCACATGAGCAGCTCGCCGCAGAGATCAGAGAAGTCCACCATCGACTAGTTGACGAAGGACACGATATAATATATCAGTGGTTGCCTAGTCACTGTGGCATACATGGCAATGATCGAGCAGACGCAGCTGCCCGATCTGCCCATGACGGCGTCAACTGCGTTGCCATTCCTCTTTCGAGAGCCGACGCAGCGAAAAAACTTGCCACACTTGCGCGTGACCTGACATTAGCCCAGTGGAATTCATCGGATTTCACAAGTGCACGCCTCCATACTCTGGACCCTAATTTACGGCTCCATATTCCGTCCGAGCTTCCACGACGTGACTGCACCCTTCTTATCCGTGTATGGCTTGGAGTAGCATTTTCAAATGCCTACTCTTTCCTTATCGGAATGACCAACAGCCCACTGTGTGACTTCTGCGGGTGCAACGAAACGATCGAGCATCTTCTTTGTCAGTGCTCTCGTTTTAACCTACAAAGAACTGTCCTCTCAGCCACATTAGACAAACTGGACAAGCGCCCAATGACAGAAGACAAGATCCTTGGAACCTGGCCTACGCGAACATCAGCGCGATCCGCTATGAAGGCGCTGCTGCGATATTTGAAAGACACGGGCCTTTCTGACAAATTGTGACAGTACACTGTGTGGCGCAGGACTGTACGGTGACACTGCGTAAGACTAGGAATGCCTTTGCGGGTTGCGTGACAGTGCCCACAGAAATAGTTCGTGTGTACGTGCGTGTGTGTGCTTAGGTTTTTTTTTTCATTTTTTTTATCCTTCTTTCTTTCTCACCTATTGCATCCCCTTTCCCTTCCCCCAGAACAGGGTAGCCAACCGGAGATAATCTCTGGTTAACCTCCCTGTCTTTCCTTTGCCTTTCTCTCTCTCTCTCTCTCTCTCTGTACATCTTGCCCATGCTGCTGATTCAATGGATGGACCCTGATTTTAATATCACGGAAGGGAATCGACTGAGAATACGAACTCAGGTCTTCAACGCCCTTTTATTGTGCTGGAGCAAGATTTGTCGGTACATATTATGGGTGTTCTTGCGACCATAGCGAGAAAAAATCAAAATATAGAGCATTGGAAGAAACGCTCTATTTCCGGAGCGAGATTATTGAGGACATTTGAAAACAGGTTATGTTTTCCTATTTTTCCCTATTTTGAGAAACACTATTTAGGATGCCTAATTTACCGCATATACACGGCTACTGACAATGGAATAATTGTAGCTACTGACTAGGTGAGTAATATCAGTTTCCAAATTGCGGAAAAAATCTACCTTCTGGGCCCTGCAGTAGGAGAAAGTTGAACTTTTAAGGATGAAAATAAAACGAAGTACTTATGGAGCGCAGAAAACCACCTTTAGAAAAAAAAAAAGTGATTTGTTGACTGTCAGAAGACCCCGTGATTGGACGCTTGCAGATAGCAACAATTGATGTAAGAAACGTGCTACCAACAAATGATCGAAGCTGCACGAAGAACTGAGGCTTACATAGGTTCTAACCATTGCCGATAGACCAAAGAGAAAGATCTTTGCCGATCCACATTGCCTGTTAAAGTAACGAAGTAAGTGCAATGAAGTGAATAATGAAGTCTTTTGAAACTGGTAAATGAATATTATTTTTGGCTTATCCCGATTTTCCTACGTTATGCGATTCGTGTAGTTCAGGTTCTCCTCAGCGAACTAGGTGAGACACGTTTTCTACACCTAATTGCTGTATGAAGTACGTTCTCATTGATGAACAACAACTGTTGAATCTGTATAGGTTTGGTTGAGCCTTTGTAGAAAATTACTTAATCAATGAATCCCTACTGTCATACTGCGGTTATTCGCAATATTCGCCGGAGCCCTAAGACCTGAACAAGAGGTCAAGTTCAAGCTTGATGAAACAAGGCGGAAGTGTGCGTAATGTGTGTCGAACCTTTCCAGTTACTGCCTTAATCAAAAACTTTGTAAAACACTGCTGAATCCTTGTTTTTGTTTTCTTATGCGAAACAGGACATTTGTAGTATGTTTTTCCAGGTTCTTCGGTGAACTACAGTGAAACACCTTGTCTATATGGGGCAAAAATTAGAGCTACTGCACAGGTGCTCTGAAGGCGAATGTCAAAGTGTGTGGGTTATTGTGGCTTTAATACATGAGGTATGAAAGTGCTCTGGAACGTTGAAAGTGTTCTATGAGCGCCGCGAAATTTAGCGCGAATCCCTAGCATATATACAATTGCCACCGAGACAAAATTTTGAGAAATTAAATGCGATACAAATGAAGCCTGTATAAAATTCATTTGAGCGAGTGCTTCTGAAACACAGCTTTCGAGAGCAAAACTACTGCAGCAAGTGTTTGAGAGGGCCCTGCAGCCGTTATCAGCTATGTTCGATAATTTCATGAGTTAACTTTGTCTTACGCAAAGTTCATGTTTGGCAGATGTGGTGACATTAGGGATACCGTTCTGGCCAAGTGAAGTGCGTGCGAATGAATGAGTACCTCTTTAAAAAAATCTCTGAATGAAGGCTCAGAAGCATTATATACCGACGAAATTTCAAACATGTCAGTGTTTTGCACATATATATATATATATATATATATATATATATATATATATATATATATATATATATATATATATATATATATATATATATATATATATATATATATATATTTTCAGCCTTCCTGAAAATCGATTTGTTGTTGCGCAAAGTCGGTGAAGTCTGCAGGACAAGAAAAAAGAGTTAATGATAAACCAAAATCGGAGCTTCAATTTATATTTTCTCATAGCAATAACGTCTTAGACCCTGTAAGTTTCTTTCACCTATCTCAAGACGGTTTTCGTAAGGGCCCTGATTGTGAATACAACTAGTAATAATCCTTGTTGACCAGCACATTAACATTCGCAATAAATTTCAAATTGGTATTATATTTTCGACTACTCCAGATACGTTGATATATTTCCTCATCACCACCCAGTAGCGAAATTATCTCGATTGAATCTAGATTCTAATGTAGAGAAATCAATAAAAAAGGTGCAGTTTCTTACGAAAGGCGAAGAATTCATTGGTATAGCAAATTAGTAGACAGCTATAAAAATAAAGATAGTAGTTTTATCGGCCGTATAAACTTCGATACATTCGCTCACTAACTAAATTAGCAAATATGGTGTCAGCGCGCACAAGCAAACATGAATACATCCCACTCGATGAGAGCGGACACTCGCTGTCAAAATGCTGGTGCGAGCAAGCGCGGAAGAAGCAGCGAGTGAAGCGTCCTTCGTGCGGTGCGTCGCTTCCCCGCAGGAGCAGCGAGAATGCAGCGCGCAGAAAGGTATGAGCCGTCTGCACATCCTTTCAAGATACGCCGCGCGCGACCGCTTGCGGCCGTGCAAAGTACGCACTTGTTGGCGGAGTCGAAGCAGCCCGCCCTCCATCTCGAGCTTCCTGCCGCTTTCCTGCATTAATGGCGCGCGAGATATAGTCGCTATCGTCAGTTCCCCTTTAAGACCAGTCGCGAAATACGCAGTTGCCGCCGTAGCACCTCCCTCCCTCCCTTTTAGCCCCCCATGGCCTTTCGCTCGACGGAAGACGGCGTATTTGGTCTCTGCTCGTGCGGGCAGATTGAGCCGCGACTGCCGGCTCACCCTCGCACGCTTTCAGTCGCGCATAATGGCGCACGGCGCGCTACGGCAATTGCATCGCCCTTGTACTTCATATGGAACCTCACGGCGACGGCGACGACGACGGCAGAAATGCGCCAGATGTGTTCATGTAATTCGTATTTCAATAAAATGATTCCTAACTGATCGTTTCCATTTCATGTTTTTCCGTAGCCTCCCGTAGAAACCCCGTCCTGTTGCTTCAAGAGGCCATGAAGGCTTTGCCTTGGGACCGCTTTCTTTAGAGACCATACATTAACTATCTTCCACGCAACTATCCTATCCTATTCGCAGTTTCACTGGTGACTGTGTAATTCACCGCACTATCACTTACATTTCTGACCAAAGATATATATAGAATCACATAATAACGTACACAACTGGTGCTGCCGATCTAATGCGCAAGAATATACATTTGTGAATGCCATGGCAAGCCAAAGGTGGCACAGTAGTGGTTCTTGCGGTGACGGCCTTCTTTAGGGAATGCGGACTGGCAGACGTGTGTCAAATCTGCAAAGGCGTGTTGTTTCTTTCTTTTTTTTATCTGCGCCCAATGGCGACAGGTGGTGAGAAATTGATCACATAAGTGCGATGTGAAGCCTTACAACTACGTTTGATGCCTACAGTTGTGTGTTTTTTTATCAAACGCTACGGGTAATATCACGGAATCTTTATGTTTATGCACTGTACTGCTTATCATTTGTGGATTTGTCTTTGTCAAAAGCGGGTGCACATATTGAAGTTACAGCCAGCCATTGAGTCGGAGGCACACTACCCAGCATCATCCAGCATTCACCAATTAGTGGTTAACCAATTTCTTAGTTCGGAATTCCCAATTATGTGATGAAAACATCGCACAGAAGCAAAGACAAAACGCACAAGGTTGACTTCTGTATTCCGTATTTGAATGCAAGCGCCATTAGTGAACCTCTAATAATTTACCTGCATGCTCTTTATAGCATGGAGCATAAGACCCCGCCAACACTTGGCTTCTAAATAAATATGATGGCAACTGCTTCAAGTTTTGGCATTAACAATGAGAGCAGGTGGAACTAAATACTTTAAGAAGTGGCAACCTCGACATCACACCACTTTCTTCCTGGGTACATTAGTTACAAACACTTCAACAGCACAGATTCAGACATATATTTACTTTATGTTACGACTCTAGCCTAAAAGATATGAAGGTAGTATAATTAGCTTCCCAGCTCAATCTGCGTATTGAACTTGCCTTGAATACTATGTTGACGTTTTTGCAAGACTTACACTATAGCCAGAGCAAGAATGGAGGTTTTACGTAGTAGCGTATGCCAGAAGCGCCAATAAACATTTGGCTCCATTGACAGTACGCGCTCGGTCGCGCTCTTTAATAATAATGCCTATATTGACAACGAAGTTATGAATGTGATAATGTGAAATCTCCTTTCTTCCTCTGTCGTCAAGCAATAACACATGTACATATTGAAGTGCGCATGTCCGCCCCGCACCAGAAAACACGTCGGCCGTAAAACACGTGCAATGAATCAATAAGTGTGGCGCTGGCACTGTGTTGAATACGGCAGCCTTACGCTCTTTGCGAACAATACGTCTGGGTTCATGCGCATGGAGAGGTGCAAGAGCCGCCTGGAGCTCTTATCAGGGGCACGTTTGGATAAAATGTTCGAAGCGTTCCTCCAGTTTGCGTTCAGTTTCGACTCATGCAATTGGCCCTTCAAACTCGGCTCGACGAGGTTAGTAAAGCTTTAGCTTTGAAACACCAGAACAGACACAGAAATCGCATAAGTTAGACCGCTATCTACCGTACATTGAATGCAATAGCAATTAGTCAACCCCTAATAATTTATATACATGGACTTTATCACGCGTAGCGTCAGTACCCCGCTAATGCTTTGCTTCGAAATAAATATGATCCTTAGTTCATGTTTTTGCGCTTCAGCAGTAACCTCGATATCACACCAGCATTTTTCTGATTACATTAGTAGCAAACACTTGAACCACCAAGTTTTAGGCGCACATTTAGCTTGCAATTAAGACATTAGCTCAAAAGATTTGAAGCAAGGCTGAGGAACTTCCCAGATCAATCTGCGTGTTAAACGTGCCCGTAGCGCTATATGGATACACGGGGAAACTTGCGCATAACCCAGGATATGCATTTTTTTTTTACGTACCCTATGTTACCAGTGCAAGATTACATTCGGCGGCATTGACAGCATCCACCAGAGCAAAGTGATTGCCGGTTCTCGTATTATGTGTTAATAAATTTCTTCTTGTGTTGTGTGTGCGACACATTTTTGAAAATGTGCCGTGTATACAATGCTTCGTACTTTGTGTATGTTATCGTCCTGGTGGAATTGTGCCGTGAATGTGACTCAGTGCTTGTTTCGTCTCTTGTTGAAATAAACTTGCGGCACATGCGGCATACTAAAACCAATATGTGTGTCGTATTCGTGAAGGCGATGACGTCGAAGGCCCAGACGTCAGAACGAATTTTGAGTCAGTGCAAGCAGGGGTATTTTTCCCCGCTAGGTCAACAGGCAATCCATGCACACATGGAAGTAAACATGTCTGCCACACAGCAGAACAAACGTTGGACGTAAAACGCGTGCGGTGAAGGAATAGGTGGAGTACCTGGCACTGTGTTGAATGTGGCTGCCTCACCTCTTCGCAAAGAAAATGTGCGTGTTCACCTTGTGTATACAAGAACGTAGGAGCCGCCCGGAGTTCCCACCATGGCTAGTGTCTGAACGACAATGCAAACATGCTGGCGAAGCGGTTGAAGCGCATGTACGGTGCACGTTCCTTTTCGTAAGCAGCTGCAGATCCGTCGTTAGCTCAAGCTTTAGTTGGTGAAGACCTAAGAATTGCAAGGAAGCTCCACCCACAAGAAGACAGTGAACCTGTTCTAGCTTTCTTAAAGTGAGCTGAACCAGTTCGAGCTCTCTCACAGCTTAATGAGCTTGGTCGGCTAATTTAAATGCTTGGCTAATCACAAAATAAATCTAGTTATTTCAAGCTAAAATAGTACCTTTGGCTGAGCAGTGACATCAGGGCCGGTATTTTGTAGCGATGCCTTTTCCGATTCTATTCCTTTTCAGACTTTTCGCGCTTGGCCAGTGGTCAGAGCGACTGTCTGCCCACATTATCAACAGGATCAGGCGGCCGTGTGTGGTGGATGATAAGAATAGCATAAAATAAGGCATAATGCATCGCTACAAAATAGCGGCCCTGGATAGCCTTAAAGTATGCCTAGACTCAATCTCACCAGCTGGTTGCCGCAGCCTGTAAGCTACGAAGCGCCGTCGCGGAACCCTGCGCGGAACAGTTTCTATGTAGTCAGGATTGACTCGCTGTTCTCAAACCATGTCCTGGCGGCGTCTTCTAAGGCGAAGTGCACATGCCGTAGATTGTCGTCAGAGTTGCAGTTGTTGAATGCAGAGAGCCTTTTATATATTTCGAGCCAGTTATCAGCGTCTTCAAATGGTGATCCATGGAAAGTCGGCGGCTCCCTGGGCTGTTGCAGCACGATGGGGGACGCTGGGTTCACCATGGTGGTTTACTTGGTGGCGAACTTCTTGGTCGTCTCAGGCAAAAATACAACGTCCGGGGGTAGTCCTTGCAGCCTGCGGCTACCTAGCTGGTTCTTGGCGACTGTGGTGTTGTCTTCCGCATTCGTGTTTGGGTCGCGGCTTTGTGGAGGCGTCCGGTACTGACAGCAAAGAACACAGTAACAATACTGCGAATGACAAAACTATCTTTTATTGGGCGAATATGTGCCCTCGAAAACAGGCTACACTTAAAGCACTACCATAGCGGCGAACGCAGTCGGCGATCGTCAAAATCTGATCAGCGGGCCAAGCGCGTCAGCTTTTATACATGAGCCATTGAACGTTCGAGATTAGTCGCTGGTGTCCGCGTGTCTTCCAGAAAGTTCTTCACTATTCCAGTAGCGCATACATGCAATCAAATTACACAAAGTTTGGCGACAACAGACAGCGGATAGAACGATCGATAACATTCGAGAAACTTCCCATACATGTGGGTGCGTCCCGCGCAGAGCGATAACATTTCTTTGAAGGTGAAAAGCGGTCACGCGAGAAAGATAGGCAAGTACACGCGTCAATATTACAAGCGAACCTGCGCGCAGGCGTGGTCAGTACATATGCGGTCAAACGTTAACTTCTGTTCAACAGCGACAATGCTGCTTCCCAGAAAATCGAAGGTATTGTTGTCGTAAGTGCATATCGGCTAGCGTGGTTCAATTTTTTTCTTTAACGTTCACGGAACTCTGCAACTCACAAGCGCGATAAGAGATCAAATTGGATTGGGTAGGCAGGAAAAGCCCGAGATACGATTGGAGACGAAAGCAAGTGCGGAAAAAACTGCGGCTCTCATGCTTTTTTTGTTTTATTTATTTATTTATTTTCTGTGAACGTGCGCGTTAAATAGGTATTATACTCACTCGACACCAACTACGAGAGCTTGAAGCGTAGTTGGATGAAGCAGCTGTGGGAGATGACAAGCATTATTGAAATTCTGCCTTCTGTTTTCGCTCAACCACCAACATTTGCTGTGCTTAGATGTCAAGACGCAACTAATGCGGTTCGGAATGATGTAAACGCAGAGAACAAGCAATACCTTCACTTCTGGAGCATCACCCAATGGGATAGTGGTAGTTCGAGAGAATGAGTGCCATTCCAATGCACTAATTCTAGGCGCAAGAATATTGCTTCAGAGCTAATTCGAAAACGCAGCATCTCATTACTCCTCTTTAAGGCTCCGACGCCGAAGACTAAATAGAGCAAACGCGAAGACATGGATACTCGACCTACAGCTATGTGGATCCTGAAATTGAGTCCATTATCTTATCTTCTTTTCAGCCAGGGCAGTGCTTCGCGTCTGATGTATATACGAGCATATATGCAAAATTAACTGCACCAACAATAAACATAAAAATCACGACAGCTATGTAAGAGCCTTGGGGGTGTAACTACGGCCATCCTAATAAGGACGCAACTATGTTGTCATGTTACGCAGAAATAAATACCCACTGGCTACAAATTTCTCTGCAGGACGCAATCAGAGACTCGGTTGCAATTTGGGCCTCTGAAACCCCAGACATGCAGCCCAGACATGCCGCCGTGTACGAACGCTGGAAAAGTTTCGCTTAGATCACTCTAACAGCTTTCTTTTTAGTCAGACTAGGTGAACGTTAGACGCACTACTTCTGTTTCAAATAGAAACATCTAACGACCGATAGGAGACACCTTGAGTGTCTGTTTCTTCGTCTCGAACGACATTTTGTATTTTATGACAGACGAGAACTGAGCCTTCCAGTTTCTTGCAGAAGTGCGCAACACAGACTGAGATTAAGAATGCTGCATGAACCTCACTCCACACATGCACATAAACTTTACTACAATTGCTATGTCGTAACCCAACTTGCCAAGTGTAACACAGTGTGCATTCTTCTATAGATTAGCCCGTATCAACCCTGCTTCTGGATTTCTTGGGAAAAGTAGGCCTTGTAAGAGATTATATCATGAATAGCTTAATCAGAATTCACTGAAAAGCGCGATATCAAGCGTTCAGCTTTGATTATTGCGTGAAGCTGCGATCTCCAATGCCACGACAGATAGCTGAACTGGACTCAACAATGCAAACGTTTGCCTAGGATGAGCGATAACCCTCCGAACTCTAACGTTAATACAGTTCATAATCGAGGCGATAGCAAGATTACGTTTACCTTTACAGTAACTCGTTGTTGAATAGCGCCACCAGAACACGTTGTCAAGGCACCTTGCATTCTATCGAGGGCGCCTTTTCAAACCGCCTGTTTCTTTTAACTGTCGCGGCAGTCACCTTGCGGGCGATCAAGTGTTTATTGCTGTGGAGCAGCAAGTGAGTCCTGTCAATTGTTTACTATTGCCCTTTGATTTATTCATTCGCTCATTCATTCATTCGTTCATTCATTCATTTATACACACTGCAGGTTCAGAGAGAGAGAGAGAGAAAATAATGCAGAGAAAGGCAGGGAGGTTAACCAGAGGTAGTTCCAGTTGGCTACCCTGCGCAGGGGGAAGGGTTAAGAGGGATAAAAAGAGAAACAGAGTAGAAGGGGGACAAGCACGAACAAAGCGCGTACACTACAGAGCGGTAGGGGGGCGGCATTCTTAGAGTCT